>NC_058029.1:19928969-20203745 GCF_019176455.1 Solea senegalensis
GGTATGTGACTGTTCACTGTCAAATCTGTTTCTCGCTGATGCTGAGCTCCAAAGTAGCCCTAAGTTGAGTTGAGTCTATATCACAGGCCATCTGTTTCGTAGATCCAACCAGCTGCAAAAATGTGCACAGCCTAGTTTCAGCAATCAGAGAAGAAAGACTATTTAGTTGCAATTACTCGTCATCATTATTACACCTGAAGGACTCATCCATGGTTTTTTGTTGCATTAGACCCTGATGGAGTGGAGCATGGACAGCTTTAGTGTGCCTTGATTCACACATTGGCTGATTGCACGCTGGACACTTAAGGTCATGGATATGCATATCAAATCAAATGTCTGTGGCAATCTTTATATTGAAAATAGATGCAAAATATCGATATTACACGCTTGAATTTGAGTGATTATTGTAAGCACACAAGGAGAACGTCTTCGATTTATGTATTTGGGGGTTTAAAGGAATTATAACTATTGGAAGAAAACAATTGTGTGCCAAGAAATCACTTCAATACTGTGACCTGAACAGATGCCCAGATCTCAGCATCTGCACTTGGGCTTTGATCACAGAGTAGTGTCACTGATGTATGGTGCCAGAAATCATAGCAAACACCACTCTGTTTTACCTCAGTTACTGTAACATTCACACTTTCATTTCCACTTCCAATCACACACTGTATACATACATTTATGTGCTGCAACCTAAGAATGTCTACAAGGAGAGAAAAGCATGACATTTTAGAATTGCTGAATTGAAAGTAGATGCTGCCAGAAATAGTGTTGTCAAATTGTCCGTGTATGGCTTAAATGTACGTGGGCTGAATTTTCCAATGGAAAGAATAAAGATGCCTAAATTATGCTCTCCACTCTATTCTTGATGGTGACTTTTTAATTGTTCATTGAGTTAGAATTAGTGCCATCTAATGGTGGCAACAAATTAATGACTTTGTGTTTATTACAGAGGATGTAAACACTCTTTGACAACTCTCTCACTCTCAGCCATTTCCTGGGAAGAGCCATTGTTCTTTCTTTACATTGTAATCTTCTTCAAAATGTGCTGCTGTAGAAACATAGCCTCTGTAAAATATAGTAGCCTCTGTAAAAATAAGACCCTTGCTTAAGTACATCTAGCTACAAACATTCTCACGGGAAGGATATTCAATTTCTATCAATAAATCCTGGTAAATATTACACACTGGACATTTAATATTACTTACATGTCTGTGTACATTCTTTAGTTGTTGTTTTATGTTAAAATATGCTTTTTGCACACAGCATGCACGCTTTTTGCGTATGATCAACAGGATTTAATTGTGACAGATGAATAATTGTTCTGTCCATGAACATAGAGCTGCAGCTGCTCCAGCTTTGTCTTATCATCCAAAGAATATTCTCCCAGAAGCTTTGGAGCTTGTCAACATAAGATAAGATAAGATAGTCCTTTATTAGTCCTGCAGTGGGGAAATTTAATTTGATAACTGAGACTTCTAAGTTGATAACTTTTCAGTCAGAATGAAACATAGTTTCTGTCTGCTGTAAAGCCAACAACAAGTATGTCATCGTCTGTAGAACAGGGTGGGGGAGTGGATGAAGAAGTGTGTGAATGGGTGGGTTAAGAGATGTGGAGGAGGGCCATGAAGAGGTTTAGTATAAATAGGGGTGTATAGACAGGGAGGGGGCAGGGTGAGACAGGGGAGGAGCTGAGAAGGTCAGGTTAGAGAGAAAGAGGAAACTAGACAAAAGTTTGCCATAATGAGTATGGAGGAAGGGGCAGGCGGGTGGTGTGTGAAAGAAAGGACTTTTTCTGGGTGGTGGAGAAGTGGGAGGGAGTCTGGGTGCACTTCTGTCAGTTTAAACAGAGACATCTGTCAGAGGGGGCCACAAAGTGTGTGTCTGCATATGTGTGTATGTGATTAGGTGGGCAAGGGGATGACAAGGCTTTAGTTGCACCTGGGGTGTGACCTCTGCTCCCCTCTCTAACCACGCTTCAACCTGCTGCCTAAATAATGGCCTTTTCACTCTGACCAAGGGCCAAAGCTGGCGCTTTATACCACTAAATTACATCAGAGGAAATCACCCCACTTGTGTCTGACAACAGAGGACAAGAGAAAAGGACAGCAGGCCTAGTACGGTGGTTAAAATGTGCCAGAAACCTTGTGTCGATAACACACTTTTGAATCATGAATGTGGGTTTATGCCAAGTGAAATAAAGGATTAAGGTTTATATTTAAACCTGTTTAGGGGTGTTCTTAGATTTAGATTTCAAGATATTTGAATGCAAGACTGTGCAAACTTGAATTTGTGTGTATGCTTGAATATGCTTTCTATAGGTTTATGTAGTTTCTTGGTTTGAGATTAGGATATAACCTCCAACTAATCTGGAAATGTAATACATATATGCTGACTTTGCCATCCATCTACATCTACATGTTTCAGTTTTACTTATTTAAAAATGAGCTCCCTTAAACTATTTTCAATCACCTAACAGTACAAGTAACAAGTAAAATCATAGAGAATTAGTAAAATAATTGAGCTAATCTGACTATATTACAGCATAAAATCATACGACCTCATTTGCCAATAGGCATCTTGAGTTGGATCCCCCTAAAATGAGCCAGTTAATCAAGGTTAAATAAAATAAATGTTTTCTATCAATTGACAAAAACAGTAGAAGTCAGTGTGATGTTTCCTTCCATTTAAGCCATTTGTGTATCGACCTTGCCTCAAATGTATGGGCTTCTTCCCAATGTAACAGTTAGAGCATCTGGAAATGTGTCACTGAATGTGATCTGAGTGAATATAAGATTTCTGCAGTTGTGAATTTGTATGGCTCTGAGCAGCCTCTTTAATTCACCAGCTCATTTCCCCAAAGGACTTACACTTTTGAAAATAGAAAGAGGGTCTGAGTGCATAGGTCTAATAGTTATCCGTTATAGTGCTGTTGGATTATATTGGACTAAATCCAGAGGATCAAATTTCAGTGAGTGCTCCACTGCTGTATGCAGGATGTTCTCATTGGGGTTTGACAAAAACGGCATCATATTATAGGGATCAACAGGGTAGTTAGTTCTGCTTTATGCATGGTTTGGTTCCACTTCTGTGAAGAGTGATAGAGAGAGAAAGAGCACGAGAGAGAGAGGAGAATATGTTGGTAATCCATGCTCCAGTAGAGAGGCTGATAAAGGGTTAACTGCCAGATAAAGTACTGAGTGGAGGAGAAGGAGGGCAGACTTCTCAGGTGTGAAAATGGAATGAGAGAGACAGAGGAAGGTGGGATGAGAGCAGGGGGATGGGCCACACAGGAGCTTGTATTATGGTTGCAGGCCCCGTTGCTTGGCAACCACACCGAGCGAGATGCAATGTTGCTAGGTAACCTGGGAGATGCACAGCCTTAACGTGGCGTGATAGAGAAGCGAGAGAGGTGGGGTAGAGCGGTGCTGCCAGGCTGTTCCACCTTCCCACTCTCTCCATTTGTCATATCTCAGTATCTTCATCCAGCTGTGACTGAGAGCCACAAACTCAGCTTTTGCAGAGCGTTGTCACACACACACACACACACACATCCATACCATAATATCTGACAACTTTCACTGGACTCAAACACAGAAAATACATATTATGGAGTTTTCATTTTAAAGATGATACATGCAGTCGAGCTGACTAGAGACAGCTAAATGTATCTTTCTGCCTTTGTGTACATTATGTATTAGAGCTAATGTTTTTTTCATGATTGTTTAAAGTGAGTTTATTGAAGGTCAGCAAATGGTGAATGGAGTCCACTGCAATAAACAACAAAGCAAAACACACACAACATGTTTTTCTGTTGCTGTCCATAAAAGGAAAACTGAATATATTCACCTTTGGGGTTTGTTCACAAATTGCAATTTAATTTTCCTTCCACTCTGATTCAGCTCCAGCTGAAACAATTAGAACATCAGAGCTTGTCTCTGTTCAAGCTGAAAATGTGCCTAGTTGTATAATTATCACATTTATACCTCTGATTGTTCTTGTCAAATGTGCGATGGTACTATCGTTTGAAAATCAGTTTTCAAAAAAACAGTTAGAACCAAAATGTGGGCACAGTGGCAACAAACTATTGAAATATTATACTGTTTTACTAGCAGTCGCTTAAAGAAATGTCCAGTCACCCATTTCACTGAGCAGAAACAATGGACTTTTCCAGATTAACAATAAAAACATATGTATTTGTTAAAAAACCCATTAAAACATGAATTAGGAACAGTTTAACAGAGCAGCTATGTAACTCTGTTTGATTTAGTCAAATCAACACAAGGCCTCACTACACTGATGATAATGACTTTGCCTGCATGGCATGTTTCAACGGTGATAAAAAAAGAAAGAAAAACTGAAATTAAGTGAGAGAGCAAAAGTGAGACTAAACGGGATGCAAAGGAAGGAAAGTGAAATAAAGAGAGAGAAACAGGGAGAGAGGGAATGGAAAATTATAAAAAGAAGGAGAGATGCCTATGTCAGGCTGTGGAGGGATTATGGAGCTGAGAGTGGAAAGAGGGGATTTATAGATTGGGGAGAGGAAGAGGGGAGAAATGCTGTAGAAGGGATATAAAAAAAAAAGTTTTCTTTTCTTGTCCACTCTGGAAAATGGTCTCTAACATGATGTAGATGGAGTGTTTCAGAGGGAGAATGAAGAGGGAAGTGTCTGTTGTGTCTGTGTGTATTCTTGTATGTGTGTCTTTGTGAGGACCAAAAAATCCATAGGGAGTGAGGATATTTAAAGGGCTATTTTCAGGGTTAGGGTTAAAGTTAGAATTAGGTTTATGTTAAGGGTTAGGTTTAGGTTTAGGGATTTAGTTGTGATGGTTAAGGCTATGGTAAGGGTCCTCACTAAGAATGCTGCATGAGAATATGTGTGTGTGTGTGTGTTTGTATTTTTTGTAAAAGAAAAAGAGATGGGGAGTGACTGTTTATACATGCACAGTTCAGGTGCAGACACACACAGTTGTCTTTTGTCATGCTGTGCACTGTAATCACTTTCTGTTTTAGTCGACTACCACCTTTCAGTGTTTTGTTGGCAAAAATGTCAACACTGGTTCAACACTGTAATTTAATCCATGTTCCAAATAGTGTATGAACACAGACATGTTTATATATACACACCCTCTACCCCCCCTTCCCTCGCGATGTGCTGCAATGGTTTGTTCCGCTGATTTTGCATGGTTGGGGGGGGAGTAGAATACAATTTGATTGGATAATCCAAGGATTTAATATCCCCTAATCCTGGCACAATCCTCTCTGCATCACCGCAGGGAGCAAGATTAACTTAAAGTGTGTAGTATGTGTGTTTGTGTCTGTGAGCACAAAGGGATGGGTGTTCTTCGTGTAGAGGAAAAGTGTCTTGTACGCTGCATATGCATGTACTGAGTTTGTATTTGTGTTAGCACCACAGCATGCAAATGGAGCAGCGTTTGCATGCAGGGTGAGGCCATGTGTGTTGGAGCGGACGTGCCTCCACTGTATGTGAGTGGTCATGCAAGTTCACACGCAATCATACATCACATATCTCGCCCGCATGCATCGCCGCGCCGCGGCTCACATACGAATCCACTTTCCTCAGAGATGCAGAAACTCTCAGCGAGGGCTTCTTAGTATGCAGCAGGACGGATGAAAGCGTGCTACTGTATTCAGCCAGCTCCTTGTGTGTGCACACGTTTGCAGATGGTTACTGTTAATTAAGTCTTAATTGGAACGTGAGTAATTAGAGAATAATTTGAGTTGATAGGAGTATGTGGCTGTTCATGTGTGTTGGAGAGAAAAAAAGGCACTATAACAGACAAGCAGGGACTGAGCTTTATTTGCATTTTTCTCTTGGGCTCAAGGGACTTTTAATTACTGTGCTATAATATAGATTCAGTTCCCTCACCTTCTCTTTCTCTTGCTCTGAGCCATCTCACTCTTCCTTCCTTCCCAACTCTTCTTTATACTCTAATATTTCCTGTCCTGCTCAGTTCCCTTGTTCTCATCCATTTCTACTGATACTCGCTGCTCATTTGTCTCATATCTTTACAACTCATAGAACCAGAAAATTAAACAGTGTGAAGCCAGCGAACCATCCTGCAGCACAGATTCTTTGTTTATCCAAAGAGCACAGCAGTCGCCCTTGGCAACCAGCATCCTTGTTTACCTATCCAGTGTGCCGTCATACGATTGCCATGACAACAAGCCGGTTGCCATGCCAATTTTCCGATGCCATTATGTTGTCTTTTGTAACACAGTGTACACATCTCACCATCTGATTTTTCTACTCCACCTCACCTTTTTACTCCCATCTTTCCTTTTCAAACTCACACACACACACAAATATTCAGACAGCGTGATAAGCATTGATTGATAAGCCATGGTCTGTACTCATTAGGTGTTACTGTTCAGACTGTTTTACGTTCACATGGATGAGCTTGAATAGGACTAATGAAGGAAGAAATGGAAGGAGTGATGGATGGATGGAAGGATAGAGAAAGGGTTAGTGGACACAAATCTTGCTACAATCAGCCTGCTGTACGACACAGCCCCAAAATCAATGAACAAGACGGGACTGATCGATGAGTAGATAGCACAAGATGGATGACAGCCTGGATGGACAGCAATAACACCAGGACTGATGTGATGGATGGACGGACGGACGGATGGATGATGCATGGATGGATGGATGAATGGATGATGCATGGATGGACAGCGTGAATTCAAGGTCGCAGAAAACTGTGAGGGCGGAGTGTGTGTGGGTGTATTTTCTGTAAGTTTATGTATAAGCTGACAGCTCAAGTCAATAAAGGCATGAGGTTAAAAATGTACATCATCCCTTCCATTGCAGACCTTGTGTGTCCTCTCTGTGTGCGTGTGTGTTTTATGTGAGCATGCATGCAGATGTGCGTGCATCTGTGTGGGTTTGAGCCTCTGACTGTGTGATGGCCTTGCCTTAGATCAATAGCTTTGTGGTGACAGCTTAGAGCCGATTAATCAAATGTATGGATCAGTCTCTCTCTGCTCTGCCCTCTCCTCAATTACCAGCTTCATTACATTGCCTTAACACCCCACTGGGACCTTTCTCAATTCTTCCTTCTCATCCCCTCCTTTTCCCCTCTGTTCCATCGCTTTTCTCATCTGCTATTCTTCCCTCCCTGTTCAAAGATGCCAAGTAATTCAACCACTATTATTCCTAACAAATCACATTTTGACTGGCAGGGAGACAGAGCATTAATTTATCTGTCACAACAGAGAGATGAACTTTAAACTTGAGCCTGATGAAAAATGAAATGAAAGATGGTTGTCTTGATTTGCTTTTGCAGAATTTAAATTAAATTAATTAAAGCTTAGATTGAGATAATGTGTTGCTGCTGTTTTTGTTTTTGGTGTTGGTTTGTGTAAAAATGTCTCTTCGTTCTTCACCATGTTTCTCTTTTCTTTTTTGCTCCATGCCTCGTCTATCCTTTTCCATCTCTCCCTTCCTTTCACTTCCACTCTCTTTTCATTGCCATTATTCTCCTCCCCCACCGCATCCCTCTGGCATTAACACTTTGTCTCGTTGCCACAGTGCTATGACTAAGCACAGTGTGTAGTATGTGTTTGTGGACGTGCATGCCCTAATGTGTTTGTGAGAGAGACAAACCTGTGCGTGAATGTGTAGGTGTGTAGTGTAAACCATTCAGAATATGTGTGTGCATGCATGCATTAACACTGTAGGCAATGGATCTCCGTAGTCGTGACATTTTTTTAGACAGCAAGTCACGACTGAATCACGCCCCACTCCTCCCTCCTCCCTCTTATTTCTCTTTCTATTCTTTTTGAATCATCCTCTCAGGGGCAGCTCTGCTTTCATCCTCCCACTCATGGTCTCTCTCTGTTTCAGTCTACTTTTACCAGCATTTCCACTGACTCCCCGGGTTACTCTTGGTCATACACCTGCCCTTTTAGACGGTCGAAGTCAGTCGGGGTCCCCCAGGCCCTCTCTCTCTCACACACACACTCTCTCACCCTCTCTCTCGCTCAGTCTCACATTCTCCATCCTTATATTTTTAGCTGACTGTGCCTGTTCACTTCACACACACTTGTCATCTCATCCCACTACACACTCTCTCTCTCTCCACCCGTCTCAGCCTACTCTTGTCCCTCATCTAATCCTTAGTTCTTCTGTAATCCAGATCAGCTGGCCTGTATTCTTAATCTCATCACTTTTCAATCCCCACTTTATTCTGTGTGTGGGTGTGTGTGAAGTCAGAGAGTAAGGCTGTGTGGTTAGTCACAGAAATAGAGTAACCTGTGACAGAGTTGAGACTCACTAACCTTTGGTTCAAGACACACAAATGAATTCTGGAACCAAATAATTTGTCAGTACAGATAATTACCAGTGTAAAATGCCACTATGTTACTGTGTCTTATGTTATTTGATGCCGATCATTTGGTCAAAGGCTTTGCCAACTGAAGTCTGGTGTATGATGACTATTAATTCAGTATTTATTATTTTTCTCATTAACCTCAGCCTGTCAAAATCCTTAATAAAGATGCAGATTATTGTGCATTGTATTTATGAATCAGTAAAACAGTTGAACACATGTGAAGAGGTCTACTGCAGTGAGATTAATGAAGAGAGACTTGTTTATGTTGACCATCTGTGTTGACGTTGTTGTTTCTTTGTCCCTCAGATGAACCGGCCAATCCAGGTAAAACCAGCTGACAGCGAGGGCAGAGGAGGTAAGACTCACACACACATACACGGTTGTCAGGCTGGATCAGAGTAGAAGCATAGTCAATGGTTCTTGCATGGTTATTGGTGTTTTCAGTAAGACTACATGCTGGTGCACACACCCACATTTCCACACGCCTCTCTTGTGACTTTTCTCTGTAGACAATACTGCTCCCTGGTGGAGAGAAAAGGTGTAGCCTCAACGGACATATCGTCTTTTATTAACACTATGTTTACAGTTGTGACATTGAATGTGTGACCAGTTTATGAGAAACGAGATTTGTATTTGTAATCCCGTATGTCCTTGTTCCCTCAGAGGACAGGAAGTTGTTTGTTGGCATGCTGGGTAAACAACAGAGCGACGAGGATGTCAGAAGGCTGTTTGAGCCTTTTGGCAGCATAGACGAGTGTACTGTGTTGAGAGGACCCGACGGCACCAGCAAAGGTATAACACAAAAAAACACATATGGCCTTGATTTATTTAGTCATACTTTACAATTACATGTGTGTGTGTGTGTGTGTGTGTGTTTTGTGCAGGGTGTGCTTTTGTAAAATTCCAAGGACATGCTGAAGCCCAGGCTGCCATCAACAGCTTGCATGGAAGCCGTACAATGCCTGTAAGTTGTATGTATACTGTATCACAGGCTAGGCTAGGCAATAATTCGCCAACAAAATATACATTTTTTTCAATATCAGTGTGACAGAGGTTTGGTTTATACAGGTATGATGTTTATGCACTGTGTAAACATACTTAAATTCACAACACATAATTGCTATTGAATGTTTTTCCTTCAAAATTGTTAAATTTAAGAAATGTTTGCGTTTTCTGTCCATAAAGAAATTTAAAACCACAATTAACTGGTTCAACTTTCACTGAGGAGCCAAATTCAGTTGTTAATTATGTGCCTACATGAGACAGATAAGACAAAGACGTCCTCAAAAGACATGTGAATGAGTCAGGGGAGACAGTTTAATTTTGATGTAGGTAATTATGTAAGTAATTGAAGCATACATTTGCTGTGGTCCACTCCAGGGTATCCTCTATATGCTGCTGTAGGCCTAAGCCACATGTGACCTGTAAAAAGCATTAAATGAATAGAGAAAACGAATAAATGACCTGTGCCATTAACACAGAAAGACGATAGCACATAACTTAACTTGTAAGTGCAGTTGATACTTAGGTCTGTCTCCATCGCTCTCCTCACAGGGAGCATCGTCCAGTCTGGTGGTGAAGTTTGCTGACACAGAGAAGGAGCGGGGGCTGAGGAGGATGCAGCAGGTGGCCTCCCAGCTTGGGATCTTCAGCCCCATGACCCTCAATTACCCCGCCTACAATGCCTACACACAGGCGGTCAATGCACAGGCAAGCGGCGCGCACACACACAAACATTCTCTGTGGCACATATACAAACACGGCAAGTTTGCAAGGGGAGCTCTGTGCTTATGGAAGGATGTAATAAGTTTGAAGAGGCTATCAGTGGTCTAATTGGGGCTAATGTTATTACACAGACAACAGAGCATACGTCATCTGACATTAGCTTTCCCGCAACACACAACCATTGACCTACTGACTTTGGACATAATGGCCTTGTAATTAGATCTCTATTCATCTGTTTCTGTATCCCTCCCTCTCCATGTCCCTTCTTCTCATTTACCTCTCTTTCTCTCTCTTTTTTCCTATCTATTGAACTACCTCTGTCTTCTCTCTCACTCTCTCTCTGTCCCCCCCTCACTTCCTCTCCAACCTCCTTTTCCCCCTTTCCCTTCCCTTCCTCTCTTTCTGTTTCCTTCCCTGTCTACAGCTTGTCCAACAGCAGGCCCTGGTTGCCCAGTCAGCATACTTGTCTCCTGTGGCAACAGTTGCTGCCGTACAGATGCAGCAGATGGCGGCACTCAATGCCAACGGAATCATTGCCACACCCATTACACCCATCACACCGTCCTCGGGTAGGCTCACACACACATACTTGGATTTTATGATCACTTTTAAAGGTGCTGCGTTGTGTAGAACAGAACATATTGTTGTTGCCGTGTGTACTATTATGGCACAAAATGTATACGTGTTTTAATTATGACCAGCAGTTGTTATGTAGATGTTTTATCAAAATATTGAGCTATAATGAGGGGGGTTTTAATCACAGTATTTCCCATGAATATGGCAAGCTAACTGCACAAATAATACATACCTGGGGGATAAAGACCAGCAATGAAAGAGAGCCTTTTATTGTCTGGGGTATGATTTGTCTGTAGGTACAAACACTCCACCAACTATTGCAGCAACACCTGTACCAGCTCTCCCTCCACCAATCGGAGTGAATGGTTACAGCAGTTTGCCGGCCACGACCAATGGACAACAAGCAACAGAAACATTATACACCAACGGTGTCCACCCATATCAAGGTATTCTAACAAAGTCAGGTATACAGTCATTTAGGGCTGCAACCATTCTTTGATTAATGGATTACTTAACTAATTGTCAACGATTTTGATAATTGATTAATCAAGTGTGAATTAAAACTAGTTCTCTGATTTTTCATCTTCTTAAATGTGAATATTTTCTGGTTTCTTCTTTCTTTTCTGGTCCATAATAAGTATTAAGAATCATTTTGTCTTGTGGACAAACAAAGACATTTGCGAACATCATCATTTCCAGGCTGATCATTGTTTTTCAACATTTTGTGGGCCAAACATATCATCCATTAATCGAGAAAATAATTGACAGATTAATCGTTGGTGAATATAATCGTTAGTTGCAGCCCTACAGTCATGTAGAGCATTGCAATTAAAACATTAAAGGAACATCATGTGGATTCATTTTCCCTTTACATGTGTTTTGTCCTGATTGCTTTCATTTTATTTTATTTCTACTCTGCAGCTCAAAGTCCAGCAGCAGCTTTGGACCCCTTACAGCAGGCGTATGCTGGTATGCAGCACTACACAGGTTGGTGGATGGACAAATGTCACTTTCCTCTGCATTCTGTGCATATGATGTTTGATATACTTTGTTTTAACAATGTTGCAAGGCCTTTGGAGCAAACAGCAGATTCACATGATACCAAATAGAGCCAAAAAGCACTTTACTTGATTAACAGTCAGTCGACAAACAACAAGTGCTGCCTTCTTAGCTCTAAATGCAGCAGTTTGAATGCTCCAGCGATGCTGCTGAATCAGATCTCACCTGTGGATGTCATCGTATGCCGTTTTAACGTATGTGTTGAGAGGATAAACGTAAAATGGGTACAAAATTGTAAATAGATGAAAATTGCTATGAAAATGCATTGCGGAAGAGTAAAGACACTCTTTTATCACACACATTTATCAAAGAACAATAGATTGCATTGCCTTTTTGTGGTTTTCCTGATTTAAATGTAACACGAGGCACACATTTGGTTTCTCACATGATTGACTACTGTGTAGTAAAGGGGAACCCTGATGTCTGCATACCAGACTCCACTCACTGGTGTCATTGTCTAGCAGACTCCACCCTTATTCAGCTGTTACAGTTAATAGTTTTCACCTTCAACAGGAGACATTTTAGTTCAAATGAAGGGACTCTATTGGACACTGTCATGTTGCCACCTGTTGTTTTTACCCAATCACATTTTGTTACTGCCTGTCTCTCCCAATAGCGGCGTACCCTGCTGCATATGGATTGGTTGGGCAGCCGTTCCCCCAGCAGCCAACACTGGTTGCCCAGCAACACCAGCAACCCCAGCAACAGCAGCAGAGAGAAGGTGATAGGACTTCCTGTCTGTCTGGGACCACCGTCCTCTATTCAATTTAAAGTTGTTTATTACAGGGTTTTCTCAGCCGAAGGTCATTTATTACACTCCTGCTAATTTGTCTGTGTGTGTGTGCGCGTGCGCGCGTGTGTGTGTGTTAGGTCCAGAGGGGTGTAACATCTTCATCTACCACCTGCCCCAGGAGTTTAGTGACTCTGAGATGCTGCAGATGTTCCTGCCCTTTGGCAATGTCATCTCAGCGAAGGTGTTTGTGGACCGTGCCACCAACCAGAGCAAATGCTTCGGTAAGACACACAGATGGAGGGATAAAAAGGGAGGGGAAGGGGGAGCGCAGGTGTAGTAAAGGGAGGAAAGGACAAACGAAGAAGTCATGGAAGAGAGGAAAGGACAAATGAAGAAGTCATGAAGAAAAAAAAACTTGAATGTGTTCATTTCTGCATCTTTATTAAGGTGACATAGAGGTAATGTAAGGTCTTATCTCCTCTCTTCCAGGATTTGTGAGTTTTGACAACCCAGCCAGCGCCCAGGCCGCCATCCAGGCCATGAATGGCTTCCAGATCGGCATGAAGAGACTGAAAGTGCAGCTCAAAAGGCCCAAAGATGCCAATCGCCCATACTAAATAAATAGTGAGGGGAGGAAGAAGAAATGAAAAGGTGAGGTGGTGGTCAGGAGGTGACGAATGACACAATACCAAGGGAAGTGGGGTGCTGTATTTTTGGAAGCAGGTCAATTAAGTTAACTTACTGTGAAATAACACGTGGAAAAAAGGTAGCAATAGCTTTGACATGGTAATGATAACTGATGGTAAAACGTTAAGAGGCGGGGCTTAACATGACATATCAGTGAATATACATTGGCTTACTCATATAAAAAAACAGATCAATCAATCCAGGAAATTGAAAATACTAAAATATTGTTTTCCTATTTATTTCCTATCACAATCTTTTTTAATTTTCTTTCCTGCTGTTTTGATCTTTTCCTGAAACGGCAACTTACCTCACCCAAGACCCTTCCGTCCAATCATAATTCACGAGGACCCCATCGCTATGGCAATGGTTGCCTAGTGACCGATAAAGCCCTGACCCCCCCTTCCTCTCACATTGTTGTAAGTTGATTGGTTGGCTTGTGTTTGGGTTGCTGTGGCGATTGATTGCCTGTGTTGGTTGCCTTTGGCAATTTTTTTTCTGTCACCTCGAGCAACCAGCCATGCGTTGACTTGCATGTCCTGTTGCTGTAGTGACCACAGACTGTGTTTGGTGCATTGTGACTTTATTTTGTATTGACCTGTGCACATACTGATCAATAACTGTCAATAGCCAGGACTGTACTCAGTTCAATTGATTGGATTGGATATTTGATACACGTAATCATTGCATAGTTATTTGATAAAATTCTGTAGCAATGCTGGTTATTTTTTTTGCTGCTTTGTTTTTGATCAGTTTCTGTAGTGTTCTGTTTGGTGTCATTATTTTTTTAACAAATTGTTTGGGTACAGTAGTGAGCGTGGACATCTATGTGTACATATGCATCTGTTAGTGTGTGATACAGCAGTGCATAACCTTTGTTGTATCGGTGTCTGCATAGAGAAAGTTATTCCAGAGGTTTTCATAGTGGGCTGGTGAAGAAATGTAGAGCAGCACTACAGTACAGTTTACTGCAAAAGTATCATCAATATGTTGATGGAAAAACAAACATGGTTTTATGCAACATCCAAAAACAGCAAGCCACGTTGGTCAAGATAAAATGAAAATAAAGTACAGCATAATCTAAGTTTAAAACTGCTCCAAAACATGGACCAAACATTTTAGAGAAGAAAAGATCAGTTAAGCCTTCGTAGGTTTTATGATGAAAGCACACTTTTTTTGGGGTGAGCATGCATTTCATTGAGGTGTATTATGATAGGCTGAGTTTGTAACCCAGGATTTTAATTTGTTTCACTGTTAAATGTGGCACTTTTTTTGCTCCTTCATTTCTCTTTATTGGCCACTTTTACATCCTCTATCACTGCTTTTGTGGTGTTTGCTCCCTCTCCCCTTGACTTTATCCCTGCTTCCTGCTCATCCTTCTCTGGTCCCAGTATATCTTCCTTCTTGTTTTCTCCGTCAGAATCTTTCTTCACTTCTCTCCATCCCAGCCTATTCTCTCTATCCCTCTAGCTCGTGTTTTAAGGTAAAGAGTATGTGGTTGTCATGGTGGAAAAACAAGTGCCTCTTGCTTAATGGAGAACAGCCTTCAACTATAGGAATTCTGGGAGAATTGTGTCACAGTGATGAATACAGAATCTTTTCAGTTTTAGATAATATCCTCAAAAAAACCCAATAATAACCTTTATGAAAGTAGGAAATGTGTAGCTGCTGCCAAATTCTTTTTTGGAGGCACCATCACATGGCAGCACACATTATAAATAAAGAATTCTGTTTCTCTTGCATGTACCTTGTTGGTAATAAGGAGTTCTTAATATGACATAGACATTTATAATAAAACCTGTATTTGAACCCTCCAACACTTCTCCCCCTATGTCTATTTCAAACTATCACCCAGAATTTCTATACTGCAAATGCCAGAGTGATGCATGTCGGTAGTAGTGTTTGCTTGCCATGATTCAAGGCATAGAAGTGCAGCACATGCTCATAAGGTCACACACATAAAGAGACTGGAATCTATAAATACACTCACACACATGCACACACCTTCAAACACACGTCCAATCACACAAGGACACATATTAATTAATGATTTCCACTGTATTGAGTTGCATGATCCAGACACTGTGTGTGTATGTGTTAAAGCACCATGATGTAATGAAATACGGAGCTTTTACAACTGTGAATGATGCCTTCTTGTTTTGACTCACCACTATGAATCTGAATCAGAAATAATCTAGGAGCATCCTGGGGTGCAGTTTGCTGCAAGACCTATGAGTGTAGTTCAAGCCATGCCTACACAAGAGTTTTGTTTGATTGGAAGGGGCATGTTTGTCAAGATGTAAACATCAGCCATTGCACTCCAGTGTATTTATAACGCTAACATGTCTTCCCTCCTTCTTTTTCCCTCTCTCCATGTTTCTGTATCACTCCCTCCTCCCCCAACCCTCCCACCCTTCACAGGTGACCCTGCAGAGTCCAGCTGAGGTGGGATCCCAGGGTCCATTGTGCTTTCAGACTGTCTGCTACCTTTGAGTGTCCAGAGAGTGCAGTCGCACACACAAACACACACACACACACACACACACATACACACACATGCTTACACAAAAACACGCACTCTCAACACTGAACCTCAAACGGTACAAGGCCGATATACAAATGTACATATACAAGTGCACAAACACAGACATACACATACCTGCCAACACTCACACAGACACACGCAGTTCACATGAGTCAGTAATCTTGCCCGTACAGCCGAGAGCCTGGTTTGACCAGAGTCTGTGTGGAGTTTGCCAACAGGGTGTTGATTTCAGTTAAGACAACTTGGACCAAGTGTGTATGAAGGAAACTGATGGAAAATGATGATATATCACTCCAATAGACTTTATCATGTCTATACCATGTCTATTACATGACAAATATAGAGGGACCGATCTTTCATAATGAAAAAAAGAAGGAAAATGCAAAAAAAGACAATTAATTCAGTAGGTTAGAGAGACTTTGGAGAAAATCCTTATGACCTGTAAATAATTTAGTTTACAAAGAGCAGCATTTAAAAAACAAGAAAAAAAATGCAAAAAGAATACTACTTTAGATAAACATTAAACAGGACACAGCAACATCATTATTATTATTGTTATTATTATTATTATTGTTATTATTACTAGTAACATCATCATTTACATAAAGGTATAATACATTCCAAATTGTAAAATGGGAAATCACTAACCTATTTTAAATTTCTACTTAGATTTTAGGTGAAACACTGGGGAGGGAGGGGTGGGGGTGGGGGGGTTGCACTTTTATTCGGGAGGTTTAATATTTGAGCTATTTTTTATTTATTTACTAATTTATCAATTATTTTGTTTATTGGGAGAAGGGGTTTGAGTGGGTTGCAATATTTTAATTTTAGAATTTTTTAGAGAAAACCTTTTTGAGGGCCTGTTTCTGTCAGACTCTTGCAATTGTATGTATTAATTATGACAGCAATTATATTTATTTCTAATTTATTGAATCCTGTTTTTGATCCACTCTCTTTTTAAGTTAAAATAAAAAAATAATATCATACTGAATGTGGTGACGTGATTTATTGAGTGTGTCTGTCTCTCTGTCTGTCTGTGTGTGTAAGTGTTTTTTACCAAGTTATTTTCCATTAAAATCTGGACTGGGATAATTCCATGCAAAATTGCCAGAGGAATTACATTGCACAAGCATCTTGTGACCAGAAGGGGGGGTAAGTACAGAGCGTATGAGCGTCAGAGGTCAAGACCATTTTCACCTACATTGAGTTAAAAAGCCATGCTAACAACTTTCTATAATCATTAATGGCAGCCGAGTCAATCAAGGTGTATTTATCACCAATCAGGTGTTATATAGTTTTATCTTTAAGGGCTGTCCCAGTAAGTGTTTTAATTTAGGTACAAGAAAATGCCATGTATCTTTTGCAAAGTATAAAAAGTAAAATCTTCAGAATAGTCAACATTTACATGATGAATGACATCAGTGATCTTGTCTGTTTGAAACTGCTGTACATGTGTATACTGTGACTATCTGAGACAAGCTCCTTTCCAGCCTCTTGGTTATTTACACTTTAGGTCATACTGTACTGTATGTCAGCCTGTGACCCCTCACATGCTTCTTTTTAATAGTCCATGGGTCGTGAGTGCAAAGTAGTCTGTTTCTTTTGAAAACGAAATGTGAGAAGGGCAACTACAAATGAAATATCAAAAAAGACACGAATCTGCAAATGCCACAAGTGCAACAGCTGTTTGCATTTAAGAAAGGTCACATATTCCGTCAAATTGTATATTCCTGTAAATATTGCATATTTACATATATTATTTGACATGAACAGATCAAAAGCCAGAGCTGATGCCATGAAAGGTTGACTGTGATTCCTGCAGTAAGTAAAAGTAGTTGAACCATTCAAAAAAGACTAATATAGAAATTAAGGGTAAAAACACAAGTAAAATAAGAGTCCTAAAACAAAACTGGTCTTAATGAGTCAGAGTCGTATTTCTGTTTTGGGGTACGATTTGATTTGTGTGTTAGACATTGAATGTCCAAATGAATGGGAATCACTGCAGAGTCCTATAAAGAATATCTTATTTGTGTAAGAGTGTGAATGAGAGCTTGGTGGACGTCATCTGCGTCCCTCCTTCCCTCCCTCTTAGTCGTTCTCCCCTCACTCCTCCCTCCGTCTGCTGCTTTCGCTCGTCTGTTCTGCGGGCCAGACTTCCACCTCTGGCCGGCCACTCATCGAGACTGACTCCCGAGAAACACATGGGGAAGAAATAAACTGCGACACGACAAGTGAGAAAGAAAAAAGGTTGAACATTTGTGGGGAGAAAGATTTCCGGTGGCATTGACCAGTTCACTTGGTTTGCTATTTTTATTCTTCTTCCACAGAAGAAAAACCAAACAAACTTTAAACTCGATGGAAACATGTAAAAATCGCCCTGGATACTAAACTTGAACACAGACTGCGCCCCTCCTCTGAGCACTAGCAGCGGGCTGGGCAGCCTCCAAGGGACCGTTAGGTTTACAGCTAGCTCGGTGGGACCCGGAGCACACAGTGGAGAAAAGACCAAACAAGACATCTGTCCTCACACTGAGCTTGACTTTGGTCCTCACTGCGTGGGAAAACTCCAAAGTAAGTAATCCTTCGTGTTCGTGTAAGCTAGTAGCAGACATTATTAGATTATATGAGCGTCAGTGTGCTCGCGACGTTCCGCATTCTCGTGTCGCTCACACGTCATTACGCACTTAAGTCGCATTTGAGGGTGATGATCAAATTTAACGGAATCCATTGTGTTTTAACTACTAAAAGTCATGAATGGCGTCATAGAGTCAATGGTGTTTCAATGTCGCTCTTGTCACCGTGTATTTGTGTTGTCAGATATGAAGACATGAGGTCGGCCTGGCGCCTGCTGAAATGTGCTAACTACCAGCAGATAATGTCACATTATCACTCTAACTACACACACTCAGATACAGCACAGTGAGGCTAAAACCTTGTACATGAAATCGGATTCCTTTCTGTATGACATTGTTGTGGTTTTTACCACTACTCAGTGCACTCTTACTCCACTGCATGTCCTGTGTTTTGTAGGCATGCTGTGTGTAGACCTAAATTCCCAGAACATTTCTGGGAAAGAACATTATCATTTGGTCATAATAACGAAAGAAACGATCGGTTGCCGTTTTGTGTTGGATTTATTTACTTTCAATTCACATGTCCCTGTAAGACCACATAATCAGTGGAGACTTAATCTAGAGGTAGACCAATTCATTGCCCTCCCCCCTTTTTTTAACCAGATCATTATTATCACATTAAGTACTTTTGTTTTCAGAAACTTGCTAAGGGGAGTAAAACTAAAGCTAAACACTTATTTATTTGACAATGTTTCTGGGTTTTTTTGAGTACCTGTATCATGTATATATTAATTTGGTGATGCAGGAACACTTTGTCAAAGTTTGCAGCAAATTACAGATCTAAGCAATTCCTAGAAAAGATTAGACAAGTGTCCTAAACATAAAACCATAAAAGTTTGTTTTACTAAATTTATCATTGTGATGTTCAGGTGAGGGACTACTGGACTGAAGACTAGAACTAGCTCAACTTTGACCAACTTCAACAATGCTGCTCATGTTTAGATGCATTAGTATTAACAAACATTTCTTACAGTATATTCATCAGTAGAATGAGAACTTTAAATTACAATTTTATTGATTTAATAAACAGAACAACTAACTCAAATAATCATATTAACTCATTGGCTGCCAATGAGTTTTAATTAATGATGACAATGATACCAACTATGATATGATAAGATGAATAAAGGATTTATTATGATGAGAAACCCCACAGGTTTTTGACCCAGTTCTCCTTATTCTGGACAAGAAATAACTTAAGTTTGTCAATAATTACATCTTCCTCTCCTTAACTTTAGTGTACTGATTACTCAGTGTAGTTGAAGACAGGAATGTTGCCTTGACATTCATTGTATTGAGGCTCTTTTGTGATGCATTTGGTTATCGTTATCTCACCGACCTCCCTCTCAAAGGATAGAACAGAGGGAGTCAATTAGCATAACAGTATTACCTTTTACACCTCCTCAACAGGTCTACTCAAATCAGTATGCAATCTGATTAAATCTTCCCATCAATCCTTTTGTCAGGGTCACAGTGTTAAAGGCCCTGAAGATGACTTGTGATTGACTGTCTCCACCAGGATTATTAACATTTTTTCCCACTTTACAGTATGACTTATACTTTGATGTAAAACATACTTTGTTTTGTTGTTTTCTGTTTAGCCACGATCCCAAAGAT
This sequence comes from Solea senegalensis, assembly GCF_019176455.1. NCBI lineage: Eukaryota > Metazoa > Chordata > Actinopteri > Pleuronectiformes > Soleidae > Solea > Solea senegalensis. The sequence continues at coordinate 19,948,902 of NC_058029.1, forward strand.
AGTCTAAAGGGTGCGTATGACTCACTCTCAAAACGCTGTAGTCCAAAATGCCTAAGGCATGACCTGTGTTACAGCTAATCACCCATGTCCAGAAAGAATTCAAGCCTCCAGAACTGCCACATCATCCCACACTATGTGCATTAAGAATTTCATGTTTTTTTCTGTGGTGTGTGAGCTGTGGTTGTATGTGGGACCACAAGAAGTAAAGGCTGTCTCTACAGAAATTATTTCATTTACAGCCCCTTGAACATGCAGAGATAAATAGTTACCACATTCAAATGACTTGTTTTATCAACAAGCTAGAATAAAACAAGCTGCACTATACAAGAATATTTAGTGCTCATTCCATTCATTTCTAATTTACTACAGGACTCACAATCAAAACAGTAACTATAGTTGTTATGATTTCAGGAATTAGCAATGGGGATCATTGTCTTGCTAGCTTTTTTGACACAACGGGGAGACCTTCTGCAGCAGATTGCCCAATGATCCTGATCCATTAGTGACAAACACACTCAAACAAAATAATTGTAACAACTATTTCCTTCCTTTCTAAAGTTTCATAGAAAGGAAGTTATAGCAGAGACAGGTAAAGTGGATGGTGTCTTTAAAAGGTGACCAAAATGAAACAGCCTGGTATCTTGAACTGATTTAAGACTTGTACTGACATGGTTTGACTCATGTCAATACTCTACTCAACAAAATATACAGTCTGATCATTTTAGATATTTTAATGCAGAAATCTCATATTTATATTCTTAATATAAGTCATATTGTCATGATTTAATTTTGTTCTGCTGACTCATTTTAACTGCAGTCTTGTGACCATATGTGTTGGCACATATTCTATGTGCCCCTCTGTCTCCAAATCATCTAACCCTCAAAACTCATCATTGACTCCTCATGCCATGACATTTACAGCAGTGTTTCCTAAAAGTTTAATATAGATACCCAGTTTAAGCCAGAAAACACACTATTGTGACCAAATTTACAAAATAACTTAAATTGTAATACAGGGGCAAAAATTAGACAAAAAAGCTAATATTATTTTGAAGAGGTAGACCAGACATTTCCAAGAGTCACAATAATCACAACTTTATTTTATGAATGGTTTTTAAAACACATAAATCTTAAGCATAAGGTTGAATGACAAGTCTTAACTACACATCATCTATGCTGTCTCATCCTGCTGTGTCTGTCTTCATCTTTTTTAAGTGTGTGGTTCAAGTGATTCAGCTGACAGTGAACAACTTAAGGATGGATGGATGTGAGTAACTGGGTAGAGATGGTATTTTGTGAGTGACTCACTGAGGGAGTCGGTCGCCATGACTCATGATCTCCTTGTCATTCAGGGAAACAAAGTTTGGTTGACACCATCAGATTTTGTTCATTTGTGGGCAGTGAATGAGGAGGCTGAAGCTCTCTCTTTCTTATTGTGGCAGTAAGTTTACATTCTCCAAATAATCCTGGATGCTGTACCAGGTTCCAATATGGTCTGTTTAGGTTTCCCCAAGAAGACTTCTATCCTTTTATCTTGTTTAATTTTTGAAAGACAGCAGTTTAGGTTTGTAAACTACGGAGCTGAAAAGAGACATACTGGTAACAGCTGGAGCTGTGCTCTGCCCTCCAGTAGCTGGATCTCTGTTTACAGTCACCACATCTTTGTAATGTATATTCATATAGAAGAAGAGAAAAAAAGACAGTCAGAGGACTTCCTGTCTCCCTCCCCCGCCAGAGGCATCCTTTATTTTTATTGGACCTCTGAAATGGTCAGAGTTTAGTCATATGATCCTGAGAGCCAATGGAATGTGATGTTAGCAAAGCTGTGTGGGGAAAAGTGCTTTAACATGCTGAATTAACTGATGATCTCAACAAGTAACCCTAGAAAAGGTTCTGAAATCTTTATCCACACAGCTCACTGCTGCAGCAGTGTAAAGTTTTCCCTGTTTAGATGCAGGCTTTTGTTTGTATTTGGAATGTGAATGTGAATGAAAGGATGCTCTACTGATCCTAATTATGCCCAATGCACAGATGAACAGTTTAAGGATGATTGTTGTTATTATGGGAAATCATATATTACACGGTAAAGTCAGTGCAGACTACCCGAGTGTCTCTGTCCTTCGAACCATCTAAAGCCCAGTGCTCGGAAAGATGTGCTGTTGCAACAGGAAACCGGGAACTGTTACGAAGATGACATGATGTGGAAAATAACTCACCCATTCAAACATGACACTCTCACATTGACATTGTCACCAGGATCATTACCTTGATCTGGACTTCACCAGTCTTATATTTCTGCATGTGTGTCTGACAGCACTGAAGATTTGTCAAGCTTTAATGAGAAGTTATTAGTCTGTAATAATCTACTTATTATATAAATGTAGAATCTGTATGATTTAAGTTATAGGGGATTTGGTGACACCAGTGGTTAAAATAGTAACAACGACCGAAGTTCAGTACTACAGTACTACTGAGCAGCTTCTTTGTTAGAATTACAACATAAATGCAAAATAAGAATCTGTTTACACTGTAAGTTTGCAATCAAGCAAACTCATGCTGTAAAAATGCATATGGAAAACTCTGATACCAATGCTGAAAACGACTATAGTTATAGATGACTTGCACATTTATTGTATGATCATAATGTAATCAGTAGACAAATGTACCCTCTAGACAATCTAACATAAAGGCACTGCAAAGGCACACACAGCATATGTTAAGGAGAGTAATCAGGAACACTGACATGATAAACCCTGGGATTTCAGGGTTATTACTGGGGGTATTCCATACGGTATCACAACATAGAGGCCATGATATATATACAGTTGTTTTGAATAATGACCATACCCCTTCACAGAATTTATTTACAAACCCTTATCAACAAGGGCAATGGATCTGCTTGAGATATGTGTCTGTTGCATCATATTGTTTGACCTCTGCTGCTACCCACTGGCTTTGCTTTAGGTGATGTTTGTGTCTCAAGACTGCCATCATGGTGTTTGCTGCCATATCAGTTCAATAATGTCTGAATTGATTCATACATCAGGAAGGTGTACCTCTCAATATTCTTCCATATTCACTTTTTTTTAGCATTATTCCAGTGATGACTGGTTCTTTTCTTACTGGGTTATCATCATGGTAATGAACACACCACCTTTAACCTGCTCTGAAGAAGGTAGACTTCAGAGGATAAGCTTGTCACTAGCTCAACTGCTTACCAATCAGACCACCAGAAAAGTAGTTATCATTCCTACAAGGCCTTGACAGCGTTAGAAGAGTTAACAGAAAAGTGATAAAGTGTGTAGCAATTGAATAGATGTGTGGTCACTGCCTGGTTTTCAACAAGTCAGGTTGACTATTTCCAGTATACTGTCAGCCATAGATGCAAGGGTGTTATACAGCAGCTGTCTGTAGACGTTACTAATTATATAATTTAGTGGAGGCTGTGCACAGGGCGCAGTGGTGCTCTGCTGTTGTCCCCTCATGACGGTGACATTTAAACATCCTCTTCATTTTAGGCCATGTTGATACCCACAGAGCTAACTACTAAAAGACAATTCGAATTGTTTGATGGGCATCAGAAGTTTTATTTGCTAAAGTTACCTTACAAGGTCCACGTTTCCCCTCAGTCACACAGCTGACAAGAAGTGAAGGAGCTGGTTTATATTTAGGAGGTTGTAAGTGATAAAGCACAAATGAGTACATGTACTCAATCAAAAAATTAGCCTGACAATTTCCCCGTAAGCATCACAGTCTTGTCTCTTGACGGCGTTACATGTACCGATCACATGATCACAACGCCTCTTTTCAGAAAAGTCAGATGGGAAAACCCCAAGTCGAAGTAGAAAGTTGATTTACAGCTTCCATTAATGGATGAGCTGTACAGCTAATGTCAGGTTTAGTCAAGTCAGACAGTGTAGACATTTGCTGAATGTGATAAACCTGCTTTGTTACCAGACCCAGCTGAGTTAGCGGCTGATGTTAGGCATAGTGACACCCTGGATAACGAAGATATATGGGTATGTAGATCTTGTTTCGTAGCGCAGGCCACAGACATACAAATTAGTGAAGTTTCCCAGCATGTTGCAGAAGTAGTCATTCAAAAATATCCTGCAAGCTGTCATTCAGACTAGTGACATGGATCTGTTGAGAATCCATACTTTATTTATTGCCCTTTTCCACTGTGGTCCAGCTCGCCTCGGTGCGGCACAGCACGGTTTAGGTTGGTTTTCCACTACAAAAATAGTACCTACCCAACGTGGGCGGAGTCATCACTGCACGGCTGCATGAAACTGTCATGAGTTTGTGTTATACGCGTTAAAGCAGTTGTTTTCAGTGTAACTTAATCATTAGAATAAGTAAATTAAAACTATTTGTTCAGTACTTTCTCCATGACCGGAGCACACACTCCGTCTGACATTAAACTGAAATACAGCGGTAGGGTTTGGGATGCCGCTCGCAGTCAGCAGTGCTATCATTAAATACACCAGACTCCTTTGTTAAATATTGAGATTTAAGACATTTACCTTGTAATTGTTAGAGATTAGCCCACATGTTTAGGATTGTTAAGTCTTAACTTAACTGATTTACAGTTCGGCATTGTTTGGCTTGATTCTTGTGTCGGACGTCTCTTCCTGTGACGGCACTCTGACCAGTGAGTGGCCGGCAGTCTGGCGACGACACGCATAGTACCCGCTCAGCTCGCTTGAAAAAAGTACCTTGCACCAGGTACTATGCTAATGGAAACGCATTTTTAACCATGCTAAGCCGAGGCGAGTTGAGCCAGTGGAGAAAGAGCGCCTTGTTTTTTAAATTACAATCAGTGGTTATCATATATCAATGATTATCACCACTAGAAAATTTCACATGATGAATCATAATTTGATCTGTACTCAGGTCACCTGAACAGGGATTTTATCAGCCTTTAATCAGTGCTCTCTGTGCATTTTCAAAGGATGTTTTTTGTGCATCTTTTGCATTTTTCTTCTCCATGTTTACCCAAAACACTCACAAGAAGAATACAAGAAGAATACAAGAATACATTTGTTTTGTTTGTCTGGGGTATGCTATTGTATGTTCTGGTGCATTATATTTCTAATTTGATATAAATGAAGTCAGGGTATGGTCAGCTGTAATTTCTTGGCCAAAGAGGGAATTCTTCTTGATTACTGGCAGGGAGCGGCAGGCTGGGGATGGGCGTGGAAGTGAAATGGTTACATGGTTTTGGCATGCACAGCTGCATCGGCTGGGAGGGGAGGGGAGTAGTTGGAGCTCTGCAATGGGACTACAGAGATGAAGTGTGGGGGTGCCCCTACGCCTTTCGACATACTGTATGGATGAATCATGACTTGCATCCTTTAGATGCTACGATTCCCTCACTACCAGTCCTAATTTCGTTCTCTGCCACTCCCTGCCAGCAACAGAAATACTCATCTTTGCTCTTAATAAGTCAAAGCCAGCTTTAATAGCTGGTGTCAACTTTTGAGGGCAGCGTTGAAAGGTGTTTAAAAACTTGAGTTTCCTCTTTTGTTGGTCTTATTTCTTGTTCCTCACATAGGCCTCCTGAACTCCTGTGGTCATGCTCCCTGAGGTCTGTTATACAGTATGCATTTCGAAAAACCTACAGGCAGGCTTCAAATAAAATGGAAACATTGACACCGTCATGTTATTTTGTTAATTACTTGGTGACATTCACTCATAACCATAGCCAGGTCCGTATGGTTTACGCCTTTAGCCATAACCCCTATAGATTTCTTTCAGATTTAGATTTTTGATAGAACCGTGTACTCAATTTGTGTCTGGATACACAATGTGTATCAAGGTTGTGGGTCTGAAGGTTTGCAGCCTAATAAACGTATAAAAGTGATGCTGACTCCATGTGTGTCCTGTGTTGCAGAATGCTGTCACAGCTGAGTGAGTGGTTCTGGCAGGAGAGGCTGTGGTTTCCAGAGGGTCTGGGCTGGGCTGACCTGGAGGATCGCGATGGACGAGTATACGCCAAAGCCAAAGATTTGTGGGTGGCTTTGCCCATTGCCCTTTTATTCCTCATTATTCGACAGATCTTTGAGAGGTCAGTACTGTCATTAATCGTCCATATTCACTGCCTGTGCCAATATTTGCATGTCTTTCCATGTCTGCTGGCTTTGCATCTCTTCTTTCCATTAGTCGTCCCTTCCTGAGTTCTAATTCAATCATTTACTTCAGAATGCAGTTCTTGTCTCTTGCTTTCTTCCTCAGTAATTATTTAGCTATCCTTATCCTGTGCCCAGCTTTTTTGTGTTATTCTTTGAATTTATTGAATTATTTTACATATCTGTAAATATGCCAGTGTGAGCCAAATGCCTTAATTTTTTTTCCAATTCTGATGTATTATCTCCCACACACTAAAAGTCAAGTTTCTCTTGCGAACTTGACTTCATTCAATTGTATTTTCATTTCACAGTTGTTTGTGTCTCAACAACCTTTTTATTATTTCAGGACCGTAGCTACACCCCTGGCCTCTCTACTCGGTGTGAAAGAGAAAGTACGACGCAACGCGCCTCACAATCCCTCACTGGAGTCCTACTACTGTAAAATTACCAAAAACCCCACACAGGTAAATGCTACATTTACATTACATACATACACACATTTAAAGGAATGTTATTTTATGTGATGCCAGGAAACGCTTAAATGTGGCCTCTTTTTGTTTTGTTCTGTGTCTCAGAGTTCAATAGGGACTCTTAGCAAGCAGACCGGCTACTCAGACAGACAAGTGCAGAGATGGTTCAGGAGACGGAGGAACCAGGACCGACCAAGTTTGCTCAAAAAATTTCGAGAAGCCAGGTTAACAAACACACTCATACTTGCTGTTTTAAAGCACGTGCTGTAGAGCTATAGGTCAGGCTGAAGCAGCGGTCCTGCCTATATGAGGACATTTGTAGTGGCAAAAGTACCCCTCTATTTTTAACATGAACTTACAATGCCACCCTGCTGCTGCCATGCCTGTAGCCTCTACTCGTCATACACACACACATGTTCTAATTAGCACCGAGGCTCTTTCTTCATTGTTGGTTATTTCTATGTTTGAGCAATTACTGTAACAAAAGCAGACTTAAAATAACATGAAAACCCAATGATACAAACATTACAAGTTAATCTCAGCTGGAAGGAGTCACGCTGTGGCAACTAATGATACTTACAGTCTGATGATATAAATACAGTATGGATAGTCTCTAATGGTGCCGTCGACAGCTGTGGAGAGCATGATGCTGTCAGCATTATCAGGATTGAAGCACAGACAGATACTGAATGACATATAGACAAACACATTTGGAGCTGATTCATTAATGCATTTCTTCATCCCATGTGTTGTGCTTCATATATATCTCCTTCATTACCATCATTTTCATGGTCATTATTCACGTTTAGATCAATGTAAGTGCTTTACCCTGATTTACCCCTCCCAGTTGTAGTTAGTAGTTTGTTGTAGTACTAGTTGTAGATAGCTTTCCTGAGATTTCTTATTCTGTGCAAATTGTAATATTAGGATTTTACAGATGTGCTGTAGTAATATTACATTACTATCAATATTACAATATTATCCACCTCCCCATGTAAAACTAATCCTATCCGAAAAGGGCTTAAGATGCTAAGATTATTTCTTTCCAATCATTGCAGGGTGTAGAGTAGAAGTCAATTTTCAATAACACATATTCGTGTCATAGTGTAGCTACAGTTGTGATAATTAATACATTTTTTGGATCAGAGTAAAGTTTAGTCATTTATTAATAAAACTACTTCAACTACTCAAGATCTAGCTTTACTTTAGATGTCCAGTAAAGTTAAAAAATGAAACCAAAAGGATCTGTGTAACTAAATATAAGTAAAAATCATTTTTTGGAAAAAAACTGACTTATCTGTGTGGGTTTCTGAATCATAGTCACATTTGTGCAATATTGTTGTGGCCTGATGTTCGACATATGATGTGCATGCTTGTGACTGCATGTTTTCCACTCTCTGTTCATGGTGTGTCTTTCACTGTGTGTTTGACATTTCCTCCTCTGAATCAGTCTATTGTTGTTCTCCCTCGTTTCCCTGACTGATGTATTTTTATACTCTCACTAGCTCTTTTTCTTGTGTCCATTTTCTCTTCCGTCTGTCTGTCTCTGTCTTTGTTTTTTGTAGAAAATGTCTCTTTACACCTGTATAAGAAGCTGCAGTGGGAATGATGCGTCATTGTTTCTGTTATAGGTCATTAAGAGGGGCGACAGTATCTGACAGCTCTCATTGTGTTCCGTTCTGAGTGTGTGTGGTTTTGTGTGTCCTAATTTGACATTCTCAGTGTAGTTCACCAGATTTATTTTTCCATTCCACCTGAAATCTCTCTCCTCTATTCATTCTTGTTTGTCTGATGCATTAATGTGTCTTCTGGTAGAAAATGTGTCTATTGTCTTTAACTATTGACTGAATAGAGAGTGTGTTTGTATGTGTGTGTTCTCTTACAGTTGGAGATTTACCTTTTACCTTCTTGCTTTCATTGCTGGCCTGGCCGCCCTCATCGATGTGAGTACTGCCATTTTATCCCGAACACAATCTCCTCCTCACACTCTTCCCCTCATCTCTTATTTTCACATCCTGTTTGTCAGCTGCCCTTCCAGTTGTAACCTGGCAGTGGGTCCATGGTAGTCTGTCTTTTTTGCTGCAATAACCTCGCCTTTTGCTCGTCAGAGGGGCAGTAGTGACTCAGTGCTTTGCTGAGTCAGTTACTGTAAATACACATGTTATTCTGCTGTCTCACTCTCTTTCGTCCCCTTCCAGAAACCTTGGCTGTACGACCTGAAGGAGATGTGGCAAGGCTTTCCTGTGCTGGTACGTCTTTGGGATGGTTATTTACACACTGAATGCACCAGAGTGTCTGCAAAAACAATGACTGCATTTCCCTCATAAATGTGCTACGGCATTTAGGATTTTTTTTTTAACTTGCGAGTCATTGCTTCAGCCATGTTTTTTTTCCTGACACTCATGGGTTATTCAGTATGTTACGCTTAATCATTTTTGTTAAGATAATATTTATTATATTTATATTTTATTAGTTCTAAAAATCATTTTTTTAATGTCCTGTATTTAGTAGGTAATTGAAAACAGTGTTGCCCATGTTATTCTTCCATTCTTTGACATAATCATCAATAATGTATTAAATTGCACTGTAATTTGGCAAACAATGCAGAATATGCAATGCTAATACACAAATCAAGACACATGTCAGCGTTTACCACAGACCAGCCAGAAATGCCTGGCAGTCACTGTTGATTCTGTGGCGGCCCACCACAAATTGATCAATGCATGGTAAACCCTGCTTCTTATTACAGGGTTCAAATGAAATGAAATGTCAAAAAACACAAACACACATTTGTTGGTTCTGTGTCATCTGTATTTTAGAAAATAATCAGTATAAATGTGTCTACTTGGGCTCTAAGTTTGTGTGACGACCTTTGTCACTATACTGACATTTAAATCGATTGACATCAAGCGAATACATGGCACATTGATCAATACAGTTCTGTTTTTTTCCTCTGCAGACTCTCCTGCCATCACAGTATTGGTACTACATGATTGAGCTGGGTTTCTACGGCTCTCTGCTCTTCAGTGTGGCCTCCGATGTGAAACGCAAAGTGAGTGAATTTGACTTGCATCGAAACAAAAGTAAATTAAAAATAAATCTGTAATTCATAGAGAGGTTTAGCCCCTTGTATGAATATTGTTTTCCTCTATGACAACAGTCTGTTCTTGCCATGTTATCAGTTTGACACCTGGCATGGGCTGTGTGTGGACGTTAGACTGTTGTTACACGTGTGTGTGAATGTGTGTGAGTGTCTGGACTTTACTCAACCCCGGTCAGCTGGTTGAGGAAAATCTCGCTGAAGAAAAACAGAGTGGTCTTTCAGCACGGTATTAACCTAGATACGTCTTAAGAGTGTTTTCAACATACACACACATATACACATACACATATACTGAATATTCTCATTCACTTCTTTTCCACCAGAACATGTAACATGTCTGTTTCCACCATGTTTCCTTCTTTTAAGGACTTCAAGGAGCAGATTGTCCACCATGTAGCGACCATCCTCCTCATCAGCTTCTCCTGGTGTGTTAACTACATCCGTGCTGGAACTCTCATCATGCTTGTGCACGACTCCTCTGATTACTTTCTAGAGGTAATGCCTTATATATTCAATATTCAAATTCTTATTTTGATTGTTTGTGTTGTCATGTATCCCTATCAATAAAAATAATGCCATTTAAAAGCATTCAAAACAGTATTAAATTAGATGTAAGTTGTGTTTACAGTTTAGGATTTTGTGAGTGCTATGATTTCTGATGTCACTACACTGCCACCTAGTGGAGCAAACTTCATGTGGTTGCCAGTTAATCCTCAATTTTCCTTTTTAAAGTAAAAGGATTTCTCTTTTCCTCTTTCAGTCTGCAAAGATGTTCAACTATGCTGGGTGGCGTAATGCCTGTAACTACATCTTCATTGTGTTTGCTGCAGTCTTCATTGTCACTCGTCTGTTCATCTTCCCCTTCCGGTATACACTTATACACATATTTAAAAACAAAAATGCATTCACATGTGTTTCTCGATTTAGTTTTTCTGCATGGAATCGATCTGTCTTTGCCTTAATTCTTACTGTGTTGTGTTGCAGCATTATATACTGTACTTGGATTTACCCAGTGACCGTCTACAAGCCCTTCTTTGGCTACTACTTCTTTAATGGGCTTCTGATGATTCTGCAGTGTCTGCATATCTTCTGGGCTGTCCTCATCATACGCATCGCAGTCCGCTTCCTCACCAACAATGTAAGAACATAGGCTAATCTTGACCATTCCAGCTCTCACATTAGACTCATGTAGAGTTGTGTGTTAAGGAATTTGTGAAGCTTTTAGGATGAGGATGGCCCCACGGCTCTCATGTGGAGGATAAAGCCGGAGACAATGAATAAAGAAATGATAATCTGTCCTTGTTTTTTTCCTCAGCTTTATAAAGTGGCCTTGCATACCTGAAAGGGTGCTGGTTAAGTCTAAATTATTATTGTTTTTCATCTTCATTATTATTATTATTATTATTATTATTATTATTATTATTATTGTTATTATTAATAATTAAATACTGTAGTAATGCAGCAGATGTACAGCAAAGCAATTAGTGGAAGTCACTATATACATATATACATTTCTGTATAGACGAGAGGTTCAGCAGATTCAGGTAATAAATGTCATCCTTTTCCCTTTTTGTCAATTGAAGATTAAGGTTTTTAATCTAACAGTATAATACACATGGAAATAGCCAGAATGTAAAAATATGTATATTACGAGAATGTATATTTGACAAAAACAATGAAAAATTTAGAATAATCATTTATGTCCACTTACTTACTAACTTACTTACTAATTTCTGAATTTGTTGTGACACTGTCAAGGGCAGCAGTACATTCAGAAAGGAAGCTCTTAAGATATTTATGATGCCGCTCTAAAAGGCCTCGTTTTCTCACACTGTGCCTTTTTGCTTTTATTTTTTTTCCTTTAGGAAAAAGTAGATGATGAAAGGAGTGACAAGGATGAAACGGATGAATCAGAAGAAGAGGAGGAGAGGAAGGTGCACGACAAAAAGAACATGAAGAAAAATGGACCAGTACAGAACGGCCATGTGGTCTACAACAACAATCACAGCAAGACAGAATAAAAGCAAACAAGTGTCAAGATAAAGGAATGTGGGACACACTCATATCCCCTCGGTAGGGGAACTGGAGGGAGGGAGGAAAAGAGAAAGAGGGAAGGGGCAGGCCATTCCTTAAAAACAAGAACACCAGGTATCCCGAGGAAATATGACACTAATTCCTTTTGCACGACACAAAAACACACTAACACGTGTACATTCGTACTTTTAGAGGGCCCAGAGACCCAGCAGAGGTTTCACATCAAAGTGACAGGTGGGTTTTTTTGTTCTTTGTCATCAGAGAAAAATGTATCACTGTCACAGTGTGAGACAACAGTCCCAAAATATAGGAGACAGGAAAGAAAATGGAGAGGACCAAAAAGTGTGGAGAGGACACACTGTATGTGTAGAAGTGATGCTGCTTCTTCTTTAGCTTTCTTGTTCTAACTGTGCCTTAGAGCCAGCTAATTGCTGTCCAAATGCCATTTTATAGCTTTTATGCTTTAATCTTATGTTGCTTTGTTTCGTTCTCCTTTTCTGTTTTCTTCTAAAAGAGCGAATGACTGAGCGTTTTTATGGAAGTTTAACGATAGGGTATTGATTTCCCTAATTTTTCTGTCTATGCAAGAATGTGTATGTTCAGCTATTGCAACATCTTTGCACAAACATACAGTGTCTCTTATATAATGTTATCTACAGTATCATGTAATAATGTGCAGTAGGACTGTGTGCCTCTGCTCCCCAAAGTAGCTGGTGCCATTTATAAACCAGTCTGCCTCGTAAGTTTTAAATAAAACATGTGGTTTATGTTTTTAGATAAACAGCGAGAAAAATCTTGCTTTTATTTGTTTTAATTACACATCAGTTTTGGTGTCTGAGGCCACCTAGATTGTTGGTGTCTGAGGCCACCTAGATGGCTTCTTTCCTCCTCTTTCATCTGTCTTCCCAGGCCTGAATGCGAACACTGTCAAATCAAGAATGTCCTTTGTCCTTCAGATATAGGTGGACAGTTGAGTCCTGTCCACATGAGCTGGCTCTTCTGTAATGTACCTTGCCATGCGTTTATGCAGTGGTTGTTCAGTACAATCCTCCTTATATTGCACTGCATAAACTACAGTGCTCTGTTTTTGCCTTGGAGTGTTGTCCTATGAGTGAAGGAGTTTCTGTCTTCAGGTGTTGCAGGGATGTGGTGATGGAGCAGAGTGTTTTTTTTCTCTGGTTTGTCTGAAGTACTTTGATTCAGTCAAGTGTCAAATCACAGTGATGTGAAATGAACTGAATGTGAGAAGCTATGACTCCATATAATAATTGCAAAGGGCAAATCACTCTGTTCAAATGAAGGAACTATGCTATGGCAAATGAAATAAGAAAGCCATTTCCACAATTTACGTGTATTGGCCATATTTCCTCAGTTTACTGCCTAATATCCTGGGGTATATTTATTTACCTTGGGAAGAGTTAAGTGTTGATCTAAGTGAATTATTTTTGGTATGAAACGGGTTTACAGGTATGTTGATTGATTTTTTTTTCCTTCCAGGAATCTTTTTGTTTTTTATTTTGAGATCTTTCGAGGTATTAATGAAAAATGTGTTGCAAATTTGTTATCATGGTTTTAAGTTTTTTTGTATGTCAAGTGCCTTATCTGTAATGTATGGGACGGTCTCCCTCTCTCATGTCTTCATGTTCCCTCCTTTTGTTTCCTGTCTCCACCTCACATGACAAGATTCACATTATCCTTCCCTGTTGTCTCACTCATCACTCACATTTCTCCTCTTTCATTTCCAAACTTGCACTCATTCCACCAAACATGATATTTACTACCCTAGACCAACCAGCAACCTCTCTTTTCCGGTGATACAGAAGAAACAACTATGTTCCAATTACAGTGTTACTTTTTATTTTATTTTTTCTGTTTAATGATGCCTAAGTATTGTTATTAATAATAAAAAAACAGGAGATTGTGAATCACACTCAAGTTATTTGTTTTCTGTATCAAGTCTGCAAATGCACCATGCACTGTTGATTTTTTGTTTTATTATTTTCATATTTTATTAATTTTAACACTTTCCAGGCAAAACACTAAACATTTAATTCCTGATTTTTGACTCTTGAAACTCCATCTGATATATGGTACAGCCCTTGGACAAGAGACAGGTTATTATCTTGTGATGTGGTGTTCTTTTCTTCTTTTTGGAAAAGGAAAGGAAGTGGTGACATTGATATTTTTGGTTTTCTATTAACGATCTGACAGCAGAGATCCATAAATAATCCCAGTTTTCTGTGACAGTAAACTCATCATTTGAATGTGAATAGATTTGTTAGGATTAGAAGAAAGGGTTATTGATCAATAATATTGACAAATGCATTTTACTATCATTTGATAGTATTTAGTAGTAGTTTGTTTAGCTATAAACAAACCAATATGAGAGTGATATTTAATTTCAGTTTCCGAGTATAATGACAGAAATTCAAGTAAGCTGTAAGTGAGATGAGATAAACATTCAAACTGACACAGTAGCAGCAACTAGAACACGGACAAAATGTAGACAAAACATTGGATAAATAAGATAAAACACACACGTGTCATATATTTATAGTAAAGAAACGCATGAAAAACAATGACAGGTGGTTCCACACTGCCCCCGGCCGGCGGGGCGGAGCACAGCATGGATTTCCCAACACTTCTCGCGTCACTTGTATCCGGCTGCAGTGAGAGGAGGAAAGAAAACACAGCGGACAGCTTGGCTCTGCTAGCCTCAAACGCCATCTTAAGCAGAAGCGGGGCTTTAAACCGACACAAAGCTGGGAAAAGGCCTCTGGGAGAGAAACAACGCTACTCTCACCTGCGTTTTAAGCGCTCGGGTCGCTCTTAGGGACCACCAGTCGTGCCTTTTGGCGTTTACAAAACAAAATTAAGTCGTAAGGAAATCTGCAAGGAACTGGTTACCCTCTAGCTATTTGGCGAGGGGAGGGGTTGGGGGGGTTGTGTTTTTTTCGCAGCCGAAGTTGATTGTTTATGTTATTACATATGGACATGTCCTCAGCGAACCCAGGTAAAGTGCAATGAAAGTCCCAGCGACAGTTAGCCACACTGTTGTACGAGACTGTCATTGGGTTTTGTTTGTTTTTGTCGTGCAGAGTTGAAACGGGACACTTTCTAAACATAGCGTGACAACATCGGCTAAGTTAGCTTAGTAGCAAAGCTAATACCTCAGCGAGGCTTGCTTGTTATTGCACAAGTGCTAGTTTGGTGATATGCTAACGACGGATCGATAACTGTTGTTTTAGTTCGCTTGTCTTATGTTATTTATACACGACATCACGAGAGGATAGATACAGGTTTAGTGACTTCAAATCGGCGTCTGGCTGGTTTATATGCTTCTTTTTGACTATTAATCCACCGACAAGATTGGTATCTCTGAGCTAAATGTAGCTTTGCCGGCAGCTTTATGGCCGTAGCTGTCAATGCTCCACATAATTTACAATCACGATTTAAGAATAGTTGGTGTGTGCCGGATATAACGCGTTTATTCACATATTGCGAAAGTAACCTAGGCCTTTGAGCATGGGCTCCAACGAGATGTTTAGTTTTTACAGTGTCTGTGACACAATAGGAAGTCACCCCTCTTACACTCTTTATCTCTGTGTGATATTTATAGAGTTACCAGACCCAAATCTGGGTATGGGGGCAAGTGGGAACCAGGCAGGTGGTGGAGCTCTTGTGCCAAAGGGGACCAACAAGAGACGAGCTGTGTACGTGTGTGATTCTGTGGCAGAGTTGTGTTGAAATGTCATAAACGCCGTACCTCCCCTTTGATATTGGTCAAATTTGATTGGAGAATATTTGTGTGAAGCTGCTCTTTGTTTTCTGTAATGCAGGTCAGATTTTGATGACGACGATGATGGCAGCAAGATGTTCAGGTACATTTATTCTCAGCTGTGGTGCATTATCAAGTGTTGCTTCTGTTACTGTACTGATTTGGGTTGCTGAAATAACAAGCAATGATTTCTGTGTTTTCTCAGGTGTGACGATGAAAGCAGCGGCTCCAACAATGATAAAGAGCGTTTTGCTAGGTAGGACCATTCATTGGGAGAAGCAGATAAGCATGTGTGAGTGGGGCAGAGGGGTGAAGGGAATAAGAATGTTGGTGCAATTACCCCTATGCTGCTCTCCCTCCTTTCAATTTCTTTACTTTTACTCTTAATTTCTTCCTTTTATGTTGGTCTTTATTTTTTGCCAGTGGTTTAGTGAGCTGGTTTTATTTCCAGGTGTTTGGAGGAAGATCAGAGTTTTGCAGATAAGGAAAAACTAGCCAGGTATGGCCTGTACCACTGTGGAAGGATCCCTCTCCTACTTACCGTATATCTGTAGCGGTATTGAATGCACTGATTAAATTATATTCTTTCCTGCTGGGTACCCAGCACGTTGTTATTATCACAACATTATATGTATATTTTGCAGCTCCTTTTGTCTGTTTTGGTGCCTGTCAGAATGTTTTTGTTTTTTTTTCGCAAAGACAAATGGTTGGCTGATTCAAACCACCACTGATATGTGCCACTAACTGCTGTGCTGTGTGTGTCGTGGCCTTCTTTCACTTTGGTAATCATTTCTTTCCCTTTTGAGCAACTGTCTGGTCTCTATTTTCTCCCCCCTCTCAGGACACCCGATGGGTCCTTCTCTGTCTGCACTTGCTCTCTTTGTCACACTGACTGGACTTGTAAGACCAGGCTCTCTTGCTTTCTCACTGTCAGTTTGAAATTACTGACTACATCCTATTGTTTTGTGCGTCCATTACATCTATTCTCTCATCTCCATCTTTTTTGCCCATTGGCATATGAACATAGCAGGATTAACTCCAAACTTTACTCCATGTCATCCACCTACCTGTTTCCCCCACCTTGATCCTTCCTATCCTCTCTTCCTCCCTCATTTCCTCTCTACAGGGAGAATCACAGTGAAATTGAGAGGCGGAGGAGGAACAAGATGACCGCCTACATTACAGAATTATCAGACATGGTGCCCACTTGCAGCGCTTTAGCACGGAAACCAGACAAACTAACCATCTTACGAATGGCAGTGTCCCATATGAAGTCCCTGAGAGGAAGTGGCAATACCAATGCAGATGGCTCATACAAACCATCCTTTCTCACTGACCAGGTATAAACAACCCAGAAAGGGAAATGTAGAAATTGAGCGGTGGTCATGTATGGCTATTCTGAATTTGTAGAGGGTTATATTTTACACTCTGACTGAAATTTCAAAGTTTATGTGTCTGATCTAAGATCCCTGTTCCGCCATTGTCACTGCATAAGTTTTTTGATGATCTCTATCTACAGGAGCTCAAGCACCTCATCTTGGAGGCAGCTGATGGCTTCCTGTTTGTGGTGTCATGTGAGACTGGCCGTGTTGTTTATGTCTCAGACTCTGTGACACCCGTCCTCAACCACTCACAGTCTGATTGGCTCGGCTCTTCCCTTTATGATCAGCTCCACCCAGATGACACAGAAAAGCTGAGGGAACAGCTGTCCACTGCAGAGAATAACAACACAGGTATAAATCATACACAGCATGTACAGATAGTAGTAGACACATTCAACACTAATTATTGAGTAAATTCACTCCCTCATTTGCCTTAAAAGGGAGAATGTTAGACTTGAAGACAGGAACAGTGAAGAAGGAAAATCAGCAGTCAACAGCAAGAATGACTATGGGAGCGCGTCGATCATTTATCTGCAGAATGAGGTAAACTGCTATTAAAGTTAATCACGCATTTTAATGTTTTTTATTGTTGCGTGTGTGTATGTGTGTCAGAATGTATAGATGTTCATGTTGTTGCCTGCTTGTGTTTACAGGTGTGGCACATGTCCCTGTGGAGCCGTTGTCAATGAACAGACTGAACTTCCTGAGGAATAGAAATAGGTGAACACAGCTTAACCGATTTTCTGTTGAAGATCTTTTTTGAAATTTGGAGACCACAGCACATTAGCATACCACATTGTTGGTTTTCAGTGCATTTTGTGATTTCTGTCTTTACCTCAGGAATGGTTTGGGTACAGCCAAAGACGGAGAGCCCCAGTATGTAGTGGTCCACTGTACAGGATACATCAAGTCTTGGCCCCCTGCAGGTAAAGCCAATCACTTTTAATGGGTTTGCATATATAGCATTTCTGTTACATTTGCTTTATAGTCTATGGCCTTTAAGGGATGAGTTAGACTTTGTTGCCCACTGTGAATATTATTTGTGTATGTTTATGTTATAGGTGTATCACTAACAGATAATGAAACGGACAACACTCAGGGGAGTCGATACTGTCTTGTTGCCATTGGGAGATTACAGGTAAAATTGATCTTGTGCATGTTAATTTTTTGCTCTAAGAAGTTACAATGACAAATCATATTTTTTGAGATTTGTGTAGATACTGAGGAAAGATCTTTGTTTAATGAAATATTTTTTGACCCCCATGTTAAAAATCTAGGATTAAAACCCTCCTCTGGAGAAAGATGATTTTGATCTTTATTTTATTGAAAATGAATAAGGCATTATTTTATGTTCACACTTCAAGGTCTCATGTGCAGTGTTTCTTGATATAGTGAGTTGCTAAATCACAGAGAGTATTTAAACCTCTTGAATAAAAACCAAAAAACTAGTGATGTTTTGTCCCTAATCCTGAAACATATACAATGTGATTGTAAAGGACCTATTTTATTTTTATTCACCCACATTTGGAGCCATTAAATGTAATTTTTTTTGCTCAATATCCTCAGCTGGTCATTATAAACTGCAATGTCCTTTTTCTTTTTCTTCAGGTGACTTGTTGCCCTGGAGACACTGACATGAAAACGATCAGTGTTCCAGTAGAGTTCATCTCACGCCATAATTGCCAGGGCCTGTTCACCTTTGTTGACCACCGCTGCCTGGCCACTGTTGGCTACCAGCCACAGGTAAACACTGTAGCTGGTAAAAATGTTTCACATCCAGACATTTAATTTATCCTAGGCTAATGGTGGTTGTATTATCTGCTGTTTGTGGCAGGATCTATTGGGTAAGCACATTTTGGAGTTTGCCCACCCAGAAGACCAGGGCTTACTGAGAGACAGCTTTCAACAGGTATGACTGTAGGAATGTACACACTTTTTGTTTTTCTTCTTTGTCAAAAATTTGCTTCACTGATGGAGTAATCTGACTCAAATTATAAAACTGTACAGATATGTGTTTGTAATAGCTAATGAAGCCATGGGTCATTAGCCTCAAGCTGAGATGTAGAGGGTGCTTCAGAATTTTGGTAACTACTTCTATTTATGTCCAAAAAACCCTTAAACACCCTTCAGCTGTTACTGACTCAAGACTTCATTTGGGTTAGTGGGGAAAGTATTTCTGCGACATAAATGCTGTCAAATTAGATTTGAGGCTGATCCAAAGAAAATGCTATAAAATGAAATGTGTCCTTTTTTCAAAGCTGAGGAGTTCCCTGATTAATTCACATGTATACTATGAGGAAAGTGCTGTAGAGCCTGTCTTTCTGTCAGTTGTTTATTTTTGTCCTGTTGAATGTGTAACCGGATGTCCCCCAGTATTTCTAATTGCTTGTGTGTACTGAATGTACTGAACAATGGTTGTGTCAACACAGCATTATGAGTGTTTGGCATGTTGTACTTGTGTCCTCAGGTGATGAAGCTAAAGGGCCAAGTTTTGTCAGTGATGTTTCGGTTTCGCGCCAAATCAAGAGAATGGATCTGGATGAGAACCAGCTCCTTCACCTTCCAGAATCCTTATTCAGAGGAGATAGAATATATCATCTGTACCAATGTCAATGTCAAGTGAGTCGCAATCCAAATTTGTTTTCTTTCTTTCTTTTTTTTTTTAAACCAACTTATAACATGATTTATTTGAAGTTTCACTGATGGGGAAAACTCCCTTAGTTTTACCCAAATCCTCAATTCCACTTGCGTTACCAAGATCCCTTTGAATAAACCACAGACTGACAGACACTCTCTCCCTACACCTCTCTTCTGCACCCATATCTCATTGTGGGGCAGTAGAAACTCGACTCAGGACCCCCTTACTCCCATCTCTTCCCCAGGGGGCTTGCTGCCCCCTTCCCTGGGTCAGAGCAGCCCAAGCAGCCCTCCTGTAGTGCTCAGCCCGGGGCAGGTGGCCATCAGGTGAGACCAGGCCTGACCTGACTATTGTTCCCCTGCATGGGACAACGGGGGCTACTTCTTCATGGGAGACTACTGCTGTTTCTAGCAAATTATAGACCCTGTCTTTCCCCCCTTTCCCACCCTGAGGGTTTCTTCTCTACTTAGTAGTTTCCTTTGTTCTCTTGTAGTGTTGGAAAAATAGAACTGTTGTCTAATAAGAAGCATGTTTTGTAGTGAGTAGTAAGGAGGTCGGTTTTTAACAGGTGGTGGAGCATGTCAGGGGTGTACAGTATATATTTATATCACAGGTCTTTTCTCAGCTGAAGCTTTGTCACACTTCCTCTCCTGTCCCCCTTTCTTTTGTTATGTTGCCATGGTGACTGGTGGTGGGTTGATTGCCGTTTTATCAGCAGGTTTTTGGGATTTCTCACTCAACAGTGGCAAAATGAGGCTATTTTAAATCAGCGTCAAATTAACACTCTCTCTCTCTCTCTCTCTCTCTCTCCCTGTCTCTCTCTCTCTCTCTCGCTCTCTCTCTGTCGCCTTCTCTTTTCCAGGCAGTTCCAACAGCAGCAGCAGGCTGAGCTGGATGGAGGTGGGGCTCCAGACAGAATGTATGAGGTAGGACCAATTTCCCTCTCACAGGTCAGGCCACATATGTCTACAGGTGTAAGCCCAGCCTGATTAGGAAAATGCAGATTATCTGTTGTCAAGCACAGAAACAGAGCATGTAACAAACAGCTTTACTGGCTATATTAAAATACTGCGTATGTTGTATGTCGACACAGAGAGCAGGTCAGAAGTAAACAATTGAAAACCAGCGTACACAAGGTAGAGCGTAATGCAAAAACATCACAGATATGCTGAATGTTATAGTTGAATAGAGTCTCACTTTCATTTATTGATAATGCACAAAAACAGGGCAGGATGTAGTATGTAGGATCTCGGATAAGTATTTGCTGTTCAGGAAAACAGAATTGTATGTTGGGAAAGTTCCATTGCCACAACTTCCTTGTGATTGTTTTCTGTTCACAGGAATTAACAGGGGCAAACTTTAGACATTTTACCCAGGGAGTACTCTTTCCAAGGTTTTCAGGTTCACGACTCAAAGTGCCACTGTGATCACAATTTAAAACTCCTGACTTTTTAAACGAGTTTTATTGCATGATGAAACTGGATCACATGTAACACAAACCATAGCTAGTGATTGTTGTTGTTTTTAAACAAGAATTTGATAAAATCTGTCCTAATAAACTTACCAACATCTGAAGTCATAGAACTGTGATTACATTGTCCCTATTGTTAGGAAGAAACAAAGGTATCATTAGTGGAAGAACAGCATTGTTCTTCCTGTAAGGAAGTACATCACAGTAATTCATCTAGTAAACATCAAGTACACAATGGTTAGAGTAAAACGCACCAGTTTACAGCCTTGCAGAATTATTAAATAGTCACAAAATAGAAAAGGTGCGTCTCCAGATAAGTGTCCTGTAAGGATATTTGTGGTGTAAATAAAAGATGTGTCAATATTTTCTCTTTCACAGAGCACAGTAATGTTTTTTTAGACAAACGCTTCTGGAAGGTTGTCCAAGTGTTGCACTTGGTTGCACATGTGGAAAGAGACAGAAAGTGTCGAAACATTAACGATTTACTATTAAAAAAAACTAAGCCTGTTTTTGATTCCGATTTAATTTTTAGTTTATATGTGGCAATAATTGGCTATTTATTTAAATTAGTATATTTTCCCACAAAGGACATTTGTGGGAAAATACATCTCCTGTTTCAATTGGTGTTAGATGAGATTTGTAAGTTATTAGTTTCTGTTCATAAGAACATTTAAAAACAATTGGCTGTTCACTTGTTAGATTGTTTCCTTCCAGACATGTTGGTCTGTTATTTGTGTTTAAGTCACTTACCTTTTTAAAAGTATCCTTTTGATTGCTCACTAATTATTGCGGTGGTCCTCAGATGCCAGTCCAGCCGGTGCAGCCGGTCACTGCTGCGGGTCCTGACCACAGCAAGACACTTGAGAAGCCAGAGCTCTACACGTCCATTTTCCAAGGCCCAGATCAGACCAAGAACATGCCCTCCACCTCTGCTCCTCCAACACAGGGTTACCCTGTGGCCAACAATTTCACTGGTGGTCGGTCCAGTGATGCTTACAGGTACCAAGTCACAATCTGTTTTTATAAAAACAAAAACCTAAACCACTCACATTGCCGCTCTTGCCCATTTTCTTGCTTCCAACACGTCAACTTCAAGAACTGATCAATCAGTGTATATGTTCATTCTGTTGTCCTTGTCTGACCTTTTTCTCAATCTTCTGTTTATTGTCGTATGGAAACATATATAGGCTTTATTGAGCCTCTCTTAGACAATGAATGTCTATTACTAGATCCATTTTAATCTCTTGTACAAACAACATGAGATGACGCAGAAACGAAAGTTTAGCTTGTTATCTTAAGATCTGACTTAATTAGGTTGCCTGTTACCCTGGGATAACGCATTGAAATCCGGAAAGACTGGCTTTATTATCCACTCAAATTTATATCACCAGTCACAGTGACTCCCGGCTGTAGTGTGAACTAATAAACTACGATATAATCTAACCTGCCACCTGGTCATTGAGTTTGCTTGTCAAATCACAGCAGACAGTGGCAGTCTTGTGTGATTTTGGAAAAATTTACCCAGTTTCCCCTCATGTAGAGTTTTGGGAGAAGCAATTTTTCCCACATGTTTAAGTGGGTGCAGATGCTGCTTTTATTATTGTTCCTACAGAATATATATTGATGTATGTACAATATGTTTCCAGTAGCACTTACACTGGCATTCATTTTGGTTTTAGGTTTTTCTGACTATTTCAACACAGTTGCTCAAATGTTTGATAATGGGGTCCGTTTTTATCTTCAACCGAGTAACAGAGATCTCACTCGAATCACTCTTCTCTGCAGGCCAGTCAGTATGGCTCCACAGATGGCACAGCCAGCCCAGTCAGCAGGACAGATGCTGGCTCAGATGTCTCGTCAGAATGGAGCCCCACAGTCAGTTACCCCCTCCAACACTGTCAGCCCCCTCCATGTAGGACCAACAGGAGCATGGCCAGGAACTGCAGTTGGAGTTAGACCACAATTTAATAACCAGGTAAACCGATGTAATGGGTCTTATTTTGCAAGTGTATGTTGACATTTTATATAAGTTTTCATTCACAAATGAAAAAAAATGAATATACTGATGATGCCGTCATATTTCTGTGCTAGACATGAACCCAAGATGCTCTTGAAAGCTGTGCTGGCAGCACATGAATGGGTATGAAAGACGTGTGATAGAAAAGCGCTGCATACGTTGTATGAGTGAATGGACGCAGGACAAATCTGTAGTGTAAAGCAGCATTGAGTGAATAGTGCTATATACTGTAGATACAGACCATTTACCCTTTCTTTCCACCTGAACCAGCAGGTGGCTCCCCAGGCAGCAAAGACCATGTCTCCTCCATTTGTCCCCATGGGATTTGGAGGAGGCTCTTCAAGCTCTTTTGGCCAGATGCCTACAGGTGCTGCTCCCACCACCACCAGCGGTGCAGACTACCCGCAAATGAATGCTCGTGCCAGCCACAACACGAATGGTTATGGTGGGTTGTATGTGTTCATCCATATCCAGATGTGTTATCACATATTATGTATGTACAGCTTCTTACCATTGTGTTCTCTGTTTCAGATGGTTCCCAGTCTGGGGCTCAGTTTCCATCTCGAGCAGCAGAGGCAGTGTGGCCACAGTGGCAAGGCCAGCAACACTCGCAGAGTAATGCAGAGCAGCATCCTCATGCTCAGGGCAACCAGCAAGACATGTTTCCTGTGAGTCACATGAGCTTCCGTTCACTTTAATCTCCCTTTCTCTTGTTACTTAAAATAAATGTCTCTGTTATCTGTTTCAGGATGTGTTGTCTATGTTGGACCAGCCTGCCAACTTCAGCAGCGATGACTTTGAGATTCCGATGTACCCTTCCTTTAATGAGTGATCTGGTCAATACTTCCTATGCTGGTCCATCCTTTTGTCTTCTTCCGTCACTTTTCTTATATTTTGCTCTTCTTTTCTTTCGTTTTCTTCCTGCTCCTGGGAGTAGCACTCTTCCCTTGCTTTGCATGGCTTACACTGCACTGCCATAAGCCAACTAAAGATGGAGGGATTTATCTGACAGTAGATATTTAGGAGAGGAAAATCAAGGATTTGCTACTGACATAAAGGAATTTATTTGAACAATATTCCAGCCATTGTAAGAGCTAGCACTGCCCAAAGCCCAACAGCCCATGTTGTAGATATGTGATATATACATATATAAATATATATAAATTTATAAAAGCGCACAATCACAAAACTGTTTTTGAATAGAGTGCACAATGTCAAACACTCGCGTTCTGACAAACAGGGAGTAAACACACACGCCCAAACAAAGGCCTTTTGTTCTAATGTACTCCTGGTTTTCTCAGGCATTGATGAAGAGTGTATTTAGCTGTTTTATCCTTTAGCATGTAGACTAATCAATCCAATCATTGATTAAAACTCTCAGGAAATTGCAGGGATATACAGCTTTGGTGATTTGAAAAGAACATTTCAGCTGTGGCATGCAAACTACCACTGTCTGTGCTCACCTCACTCGGTTTTAAATCCACCGCATGTCTCTGCACATCAGCACTGCTTTAATGGAGCGCTTTTAACGTGTGTAGATTTTTACTAAGTACATTTATCTTTGTACATTGGTGGCTTCAAATTTTAATAATTTAATTTGTTCTCTCAAGGAACATTTGTTTTTTCTTTATGGAATGATGCTCTTTAATTAAACAGTGTTACAGTGGTTTCATACTGTTGGTCTTGGTGCCCGCTGTATTTCCTTGCTTACATGTACATACATACACTATGCATGTTTGTGCATAGTGTATGTATGTTAAATGGATGCCCACAGTATCACTTTCACCTTTCATAGAATCATAGGGTTTTCTGACTTGTTTCTATTATCCTGCATTAACCTGTACCAGGAATGGGCCTTTTGTATTCCTTTTGTAAAAGAAATATAAAAAAGTAAATCGCATAGCAATAATTAACAAGCAGGAATTGTGTACTTTTAAAGCCATTCTTTATTGTTGTCATAAATGTTGTCCTAAATTAATATTATTTTGAATTGCAGAGATGTGATGGCAATGTTTTTGTTTTAAATGAAATGTTACCCTCTTTTTGTTACTTCAAAACTTTTAATGATCACTTGATCTCCATTGCCCACTTTTGTCTGAGCTGTATCTTATTTGTGGATTGATCAGGGTATTCAGGATTGAAATGGAATAATCACAGCTAAAAAGCAAGACAATCAGTGTCTGAGATTTTCCAAAAGCTGCGTTGTTTTGTCCTCTTTTACTGACAAACATTTGGACTATGACTATATTTTTACCATCGAGATCCAGCCATCTGTGTTTTACAGTCAGATTTTTGTAAATGTGTTCTTTAGAATGTTGTGTGATGCAAGATGACGCTTCTAAATCAGTGTGTGTAATTAGTTATATTTGACCCTTGTGTTACAGAGTTCCATACTTTGTGTGTAACACCTGCACACTTAAATGACAAATTCTGCTATCAAACTATGTAAACCCCTGCTCATAATTGTCCATTTTCTAATCTTAAAAAAGATTTTGGTGACTGTTGTCTTTGTTATTGCTGAAAGCCTTTTTTGGTTGCTCTGTATCCAGGTTTTTTTTCTTTCCAATGATGTGAACTTTAATCGCTCATTAAACACAAATATATAAATATACTGTATATGAACTGTCCAATGAGAGAATGTTTGGTTTTTGTATTAAATTGTTATATTGTCAGAATTGAAGGAGTTGGATTCTCATTTACTGCTCATCAACATACAATGTCATTTTATCCTGACATACATATATTATTCCAGAATTACATTCATTTGAGAAGCTTGGCTGTTTCTACTTGCATCCATTCATGTCTTCACTTGAAATCATTTTATGTTAAGTGGTGAAGAAACAGAAGCCACTGTTGTTGTGATTGGCCTGTATCCGTTTTCTGTCCTCTTTCTGCAAATTGGTTAAAGGCGCAAGAAGAGATCTGTGGGTTTCTTTCTGCTGGGATCAGTTTCCACTGTTGTCCTTGTCTGCTCTCTTTCACAGCCTGGGGGTGAAAAGCAGAGTTAATGATGGCACTGCTCTAAGACATGTTTACTGCCCTTTTTCTTGTGCCACTTGAGTGACATCTTATTGTATCTTGTTGCCGGTATGATTTCAACACATTCACATTCTTTCCAGCATTTTGTCCTGATCATTATTATTTGCATAGCCTCTTTACTCTTAACTGGTGTCAGTGGCATCAGAATACGAGCAATCTGCATTTTTTTGGTCAGGATCGGTTTTCAACCCCTCTTAAGTGGATTGCCACTAAGGCGTCATATCCTCTTTCTCTTCTTCAACCTCTTCTTTTTCCTGCATCTCGACCATCGTGCACTCATTTTTTCCAGGACTATGGTTTCACGACACAATGAAAACCTTTTGCATTTGTGCCTAAATACAAACCATAAAGTGAATTGATTTGGCCACATTGCATTACCACACTGCAAAAACCTGTGTTGGGCTCCATCCTTGTTATGTATCTAAACCTCACACTGACCAGGGATCCAGTGACTCTTGTTAAGGTGTCATCTCCTGTGGAGGCCTCATCTTCTTAAGAACCTAAGAGATGTCTGAGTGTTTTAATTTGAGGAACAGCCTGATCCTCACCATACTAGTTAACTATTTATGCACGATGCAGGTGCCAAATAGGTCTCTGTGTGTCCATCAGTACTTGTTATCTCTTGGAGGAGGACAGGAGGTGTCAGTGCAGCGATTAGAAAAGGAGACATGGACTTGGAGGACTGGGTTATTGAGTTTAGTATGGGACTGTCATGTAGAAACTGCAGAGGTATGACTGATTGTCTGAAACTTCATCAGATCATCTGGAGAGGTCGCACAGATGAGTACACATTGGAATTCTTTTGTTAAGGAAGACAGAAGACACAGTGGCAATCTTTCCTTGGACTTTGTGGATTTGCCAGCATGGACCCTCCAGCCCTCCCTGTGGCCAGACTTGATGTGGACGTGGACCTCGGTTTTGCATTCTTCTTCTTCTTCATTCTCTGCTTTTTCTTGCTGGTGACCATTGTCCGCTGTGCTCAGATGGTGCTGGACCCTTACAGTGCTGTCTCTGTCTCAACATACCAGGAGGAGGAGCAAATGGAAGACTGATGGACACCAGGGACCTTAACTTTATTTTTTTAATCATATTCTTTTTTTAAAAAAGGTCTCTACAAAATAGAGTGCCATCACATCACACCACAGAGATCGCCCACCTCCCTAAATATTTGAGGGGGGTGCTTTTTTGTGCCTGAGTCAGCATGGTGGATTTGAGTTAAACTTTATTAAGTTTCTTGCCAACTTACATTTTGTACAAGAAAAGCTGTCTACAACTTCAAATGATGTAAGTAAAAATAGAAAAGTGAGGCATCCATAGTTTAAGGATAATTGTTGGCATGTGCATCAACTGGATATTGTCTTGCAATTTTGTTTGAAATCTTTGAACAAAATGCAAATGTTTCACTTGAAGTAAAATGGAAAAACTGGACACAGCCTGCTGGTTGACGTGCAACTCCCCTCCCTTCCACAATAATAGAGCGTTAGATGTTTGCATGTTTTCAGCGTTTGAACTACAACACAAAGCAGATGGTCCATTTTTCTCCCCAGAGTTACGTCATGAAATGTTTTGAAGCATTAACGACACATTTGCACGTTATTGTGCAAGAAATGAATTGGAGACATGGACAAACTGCAAACCTGTACAACAAAGACCTAGGACACTCTTCAGCTTGCCCATGTTCTAGTGAAGACATACACATCCTATTGTCTCATGTTGTTATACATTGAGCTCAAGAGTCGCTTCATGAAACGCATGACATTATTTCACAAACCAAGTTAAACCTTAGCTTTAGGTGTTAGCAGGAGAGCAGAGTGAGAGAGCATGGTCAGTTGTTTACAGCAAGTTTCACTCTTCAAGGCATGCAACAAAAAGAAGAATCAAAATGCCATAAACCTCATTTCACATTCTCAGAGGTGTCAGTGTGGAGCTTCTTCCACATAACATGACATTTTAAGACGACGATTATGAAGTGTGTAGTGTGTGCTGGTAATTCATCTGCAGCAACAGAGTAACAAAGATTTTAATTACCAGTGCTCCATCAATCATCTTCCACAGCAATGGCTCTCAGGGTGAAGGAATTAAAATTGTTAGATAACAACAACAACTACAACAACAAAAAGGTAAGATCATTAAACAAGTTAAAGCTGAACACATCATTGAATGAGGCCTTGTACTTTTTGCAGTGCTTGTAGGACACAAAATCATGCTGCTCTTCCCTCTTATAACAACATTTGAGGCATATCTAATTATTCCATGAGAAAGATAATAGTTTATTGTAAAACATGGTGCTATAAGTGTGATATTAATGAATATTGAACATGAGAAGTTAGGAAATCTATATGTTCTATGACTTCCTGTTTCATATGTGAGGAAGATGGCAAACTATTGAAATTTCTTAAATTCTGCCAAATGTAACACCAAGTACATGCTGTGCAACATCTCAAAAGCTCCACATAGGTGTAACGTTGGGGCTGACCAAATATTTGGTCAACTGATTAATTGTGTAGAAGTTAAAGAATGACACCTACAAATGCACCTATACCTGCAAATACAGGAAATACATGTAAAATCCATTCATTCATTCATTCATTCATTCATCTTCTTCCACTTTATCCTCCACATGAGGGTCGCGGGGGGACTGTGCCAATCCCAGCTGACATAGGGTGTAAGGGGGTACACTCTGGACAGGTTGCCAGTCCATCACAGGGCCACATGTAAAATGACCAATACATTCATAATGGCTGACTGATGTCTGTCTCAGTGCATGCTCTATGAGGAACAATTGATAAGATAGATATTTAAAAAATAAATTATAGATAAGAGTTGAATGTACTTTTTTTCAAGGTTCTAAATTTTGGGCAAAGTGTTATGAGTTTATGTACATGTTCAAGTTGTCAACAACAATATAATATTAATATTAATATAACATTTCGGCCCCTAGCATTCATGCTCAGGCCCTAATTATTCCTTCAAAAACAATAAAACAGAATACTGTGAATCTGAGCGTTTTTTTATTTAAACCTGGATAACCCCGCTGGGCGGAACGACAGTGCAACATAACACCGCCTATTTCGAATACACCATACAGCAAATCATGCGCTCCTCATGCGCCTCTCTCACTGCAGCTAGCTGGTAGCATCTGCTAGCTGCTGCTAATTTGCGAGCGACGACATGGAAAGTAGTGAAGGGTGAGTGATGCGTGCTGGTAAACGAAACTTCAGTGGTCTGGTTTGTCTTTGAGAGAAACTCAAGACCATTACCTGAGTTTGTTTTCCCCCCAGATTCCTGCATCACTTTGTCAGTGGTTTAGACATTATACATGCTAATGCTAGGCTAACATGCCAGCACGCTCTCAACAAATACAAACCTCAGTTTATTTGTTTTTGATACCATATTTTCTCCAAATTTGTATTATTTCACTGTTACAATGTGGTGTGTTAAGTATAATATTTCCCCCGAAACATTATATGGTATCTAAACAAGATTTTGGTGCCAAACTTGTCCTTTGTTTTGGTAGGTAGCAATGTATTTTCCAGAATATTCATCACCGTTTTACTGGACGTTTTTAGACTAGATAATGGCAATGCATTTAATAGTTTCAGGACATTGCATGATTTAGTCTGTTGTTAGTTGCTCAGGTTTGTTGTCCACATTTCGCAGCCCTGTGACCTGGTGCAGGTTTTCATCTTGCAGCCCAGCTTCATCTCCACACACATACGTTTATATTGATGCTGTAAATGCTGTGATCCAGTGCCTCATCATCTACAGAGGCTCATATGTGTATGTAATCACACAATGTTGGTGTTTCCAATTGACATGTGAATGTTGGAGATCTGTGGAGATGAAGTATGTGTCTCTCTGGGTTTTGCAGACATGAATCCCAGCAGCCCAGAAACAGGGAAATAAAACCGTTCTTCAATTATTCCTGCTGTCATAATGAATGTTCTAATTTTTAGTTTTTGTTAACATTGTTTAATAGATGTGTCAGAGCAGTTGCACACTTGTTTGAGTGTGATGATTGTGATTTAAGGTTCTTATGAATTGTATTGCATTATAGTAAATGGGTGTTTTTATTATGTAACCTACTGTCACTGTTAAAAAGGCTGTACGGTTGACAATTTATATACAATAAGCTAACCACAAACCCTGCAATTTCATTGTTTTGTGTTCTGCACCAGTAATAAAATGTAATACAAACATGTTGGAAACAGTTTTCATCTTTTCATTAGACTATAGACTTAATATTGATGTCTTGTGTTATTGCAACATCTGAAATGAAAAATCTCAAATTTAGATATTTGAGATTTGAGATGTGATAGCTCTCAAAATTCTTCTGTCCTATGTTGACCTTCATAAAGATTGATTTAAGTGCAGCTCTATTGTACTGGACTACTTTTGTTTGAGGCAGAGTGTCAGTTAGATGAACAAGCCTGTTTGACATTTGCCCTAAATATCCAAGAAATCAATGCAACATGTATTCACACAAATGGTTGTTGCTGTATACTTAAAAGATTGCTTTCTTGCAATACATTTTTGATTCTGTGTAGTATTAACCCTTTTAGCACCATAATAATAGATATATTTATGCTTTTTTGTTTTTTTTTGTACAACAATTGTGTCAAAAAATGCCCTTTGAAATACACATGCGCTGCGGTGTCACCGATGATCCCCGTGGTAGTAAAAGGGTTAATCGACTTGATCTCATTCAGAATTTATTTGGTACCACATATATTGGTAAATATCAGATGTGAAAAGCAATTTTTAAGATATTTTACCAGGTTTTAATGATGAATTAACAGCTATAATTATTAGTACATACATTTTCTTGCAATATTACAAAAGTACATATGAGAACATAATCATACATGTCTACATAATAGTGCGTTGTACAAACACATGTGATCGGTCTATTGAACTAAAGTGCTAATGTTAACATTTGTTCAACACACAGAACAATCCAGTCTCCAACACTTTAAAAGCTGCAACTCAGACAGAAACAGAGACAAATAGGTTTTACATAGACATGCTTTGGCAAAGGGAAAGGAAACACACATTGCAAATATCTACCAAAGAAAATTAAACCACTGAAGTTTCATTAAACGATGTCATACAGGAACAGTGTAGATTTCACTATGTGTTTTACATTTTGCTTGTGTTCCATATTGAAGTCAAGGAACTAGCATTTAAAAAGTATATGGTCGAGCTGTGAGATTGCACAAGGTTTCAAGAATTTCACAGTTTTCACATTCACTTTTAAAGAAAATTGATTGTGTTTCAGTGTTGTGCAGCCAGTCAGAATAAAATCATGGAATGTGCATAAAAAACCCAGATCTTGTTGGTTTTGTCATGATCATTACATTTTCAAGGCTATATATGAGACAAAATGTGTGTGTAAATGTATAAATGATGTGTACATATCTTCTGTCCATTTCGCCTCAGGATGGAGGTGGAGGACTGGGACTCCAGTCTGGAGGAAGAGTTGGGTGTTTCTTTGGAGGAGCTGAAGAAGTGGATTGAGGAGACCGTGGAGAAGAGTGAGATCGTACAGAACAAAAAGGCTCAACTTACAGAGCTGAAGGAATTGGTGGAGCAGAAAGAGAAGGAGGAGGCTATGGCAGATACACTGCTCAAGGATGCTAATCAGTGAGTTGGAATCAACCTGATTGTTTTTCATTTACTAAATGGTAGGGATGCACGATATTATCGTCATGATATTTGTATTGGCCAATATTGGTTTTAATAAATACCGGCAAACATACCAAGATCCTACGATATATCTAATGACTAAGACTGTAGGCTGGGTAGGCTGCTACCTCCTTGACTTCTATTCTGGTGCCCTTTCCAACTATTATTATTTATGTTTAGTTATTTATTTATATCTTCATCCGCTGTGACATGAGTGTGCAAAATATGATAATAATTATTTCACAACAGAAGATACCAAATGATCCCTGGAAAAACGTCTAGATATCCATATCGGTAATCGACCCAAGCACTCCTGATATTTTGGTCCAATATCATGCGTTCCTACTAAGTGGATTATATTTTCAGCCTTAAGATCTTATAGGTCTATAACTAATATTTGGTCCTTTTATTTTCTTTTTGTTATGGTTGTATGCACTATTGACAGCGTGTCCTGAAATTAGGATAATTTAAAATAAACTAGTGCTGTACCCGTATCTGTTTGACAGATATTCAATTAACTTCCCTTGTGTTTCTTATCCAAACACCTTGCCTTTTCGTTTACTTATATTTTATCGACAAAATTATCAGTGTTAGAATTTTAGTTAGTTAGTTGTATTTGGTTGAAAGTTATACTGAAGTTCGTACAAAATGATTATTTGATAATGAAACAACTTGAATTCACTGTGTCATTGTTTTAATCTTGCATAATTACATTTACGTTTATTTATTTGGCTGATGCTTTTATCCTAAACGACTAATAAGTGCCATATGATTATTTCTGTTGTAGTGTATGTATGACAGGAGTTTGCATATGGGTCATATGGTTAAAAAGTGTTATTGTCTGATGTTTTTTCTCGTTGCTCTTCCACAGGTCTTTATTGGAATGTGAGATGCTGGTGAAGGCAACCTACTATAGGAACGGCCTTGTTTACCGGGAGAGCAGCTCAGAGGATGAGGGGGGCGGAGGAGGGGTGTTGTCCTCCGAGGTCATAGAAATAGATGATGATGACGATGACGATGTCATTGCTGTTGGCTGTTGTAAGTTGTGCAGTTTCCCTAAGAACAGCCGTTCTCATTCTCTGTTACTTGATATTCATTTCTCTTTGTTTCTTTGCAATGTTTTAGTGGTTCCTCCAAAGAAGCCTTTGACTCCTGTGAAAGATTCAATGGTGAGAATGAGAGAAAACTATGATATGGATCTTTACGCCCACTACATTTCTATGTATATGTTCACATGTTTACCTCAATAGCTCTGCTCTGGACTTAATATTTTGACAGTTTAAAATCTTTTTAATACTAAATTACAAGTAACAGCGGCTCTGGCCAGGAACAACGCTATTTACCAATGGTTGAATGAACTGATTGGAGCAATTACAATAAAATCAACAAGCTTTATTCAGTGTTTATTGTTCAAGTACTAACCATATATATTATGGCTTTGACATCATAAATGCCACTTATGCTGATGATGTTTGTTTATTCTTACAGTTAAAAGAAACGTCTGCAGCTTTGCAGAAAACCACTCAGCAGGTGCAGAAGTTGGTTCAAATAGTTACCAAGCCAACACTGGGGACCTCTTTGCTCCGATCCCCCGGACAGCCTCTGTCTCAGACAGGTCAGCACACACAAACCCATCACATACACTAGCCTTTTATGGAAGCATTTTATATTTAATAGTAAAAGTGTGTGGCTTGTCCTCCCCACAGGTGTTCAGGGTTCAGTGCCTGCAGTGTTCGTATCACAGGTTGCTTCTCAATCCATGAGCCAACCCAAGCCAAATGTAGCGGAGGGTGAGCTTCGCATTGGGATGAGCATTCTGGGAAAGAAACGCACCAAGACGTGGCACAGAGGCACCCTTGTAGCTATTAACCCCATCGGTGTGTAACTAGAACATCAACCTTTAAAATGATGTTAGGCATTTCATATATTTCATTTTTATTAGCTGAACATAGTTAAAATGTCTCTGTTCTGTCACTGAAACTGCTCTTTGTCTGTCCTTATTCAGGAAATGGTTTATTCAAATATAAAGTGAAGTTTGACAAAGGAAAGAGTCTGCTGTCTGGAAATCATGTGGCTTTTGACTATAATCCCACACTGGAGAGTTTGTATGTTGGAGCACGTGTAGTCGCCAAGTACAAGGATGGCAGTCTGGTGTGGCTCTATGCTGGAATAGTAGCAGAGATGCCCAACAATAAGAACCGTATGAGGTAGGTGGACATTATCAAGCTGTCATTTACATTTATAAACCTGGCAAAACAAAAACAATTGTGTTCACACCAAAGAATACGCCTGTCATTACTCACAAACTGATTTTGCAAATTACAAGCAAATTGATCTGACCTACATGATATCGTTTTACTTGTGTTTTAGGTTTATGATATTCTTTGATGATGGCTATGCTTCATATGTGACATTACCTGAGCTCTACCCTGTCTGCCGACCATGTGAGTGCTCATTTCTCTACTCCAACCTTCTCATAATACTTGAAGCACAATATAAAGTACAGTGCTAACGTGCTGTATTAATGCTACATGTTGTCATAATTATTTAACAAGAAAGTGTCTGTTTCTGGTAAGTAAAGGATGAGGTCATTCTTGCTTTTGCAGTAAAGCGTACTTGGGAAGACATAGAGGATGCATCGTGTCGAGATTTCATCGACGAGTACATCACCGACTATCCCAGCAGGCCGATGGTGCTCCTAAAGGTCAACCAGATAATCAAGACAGAGTGGGAGGGAACGTGGTGGAAGAGTAAAGTGGAGGACGTTGATGGCAGCTTGGTCAAGATCCTCTTCCTGGTATGTCTGCGTCAGAATTAGTTTTTTAAAAATGCATTGGCAACACTGACATTTGGCAAGAATGTGTCAATCACCAGCATCTACATGAATTTTTAAATGAAAGTACTGGTTAATAGTTGACTAGAAAATGTAAGTGAACCCTTTTGAATTTCTGCATGAATTAAAATAAAACGTGATCCGTTGTTCAGACAAAGACACAGTCACCCACACTATTCAAAGCCCCCGTGTTTTTATTAAATTCACACAGTGGTGGTGGACAAAGCTAAGTGAGCCACTAGACTAAATACTTCATCAACTAATTTAACTGGCTAACACCTGTGTTCATGCATCCACTATATGCAAAATCTGGAACGAGCAAGGTGTCGTCATGGACACCACAGAGGAACCTGCTGTTCTTAAAAAAATGATTGATGCTCACCAGACATTTGCCAGAGAGTGTCTTGACACTATGCAATGTGCAACATTAGACAGCTTATCATCAGCGAGGGATAAAGGAAGTGCAACAAGCAATCTTACAAGAAAATCTCAGGGTGTTTGTTCCCCTGCTGAAGCTCCATAGATACAAAAAGACAATGGCCCAAACCACTGTAAATCCACATCAGAATGCTTCAACAAAATAAATATGCCTTTTTGAGTGAGGCTGCAAATAACAATTATTTTCTCAATAAATACTTGTTTAGTCTATAAAATGTCAGAAAATGTTGAAAAATGTTTCCCAAACCTTGACATGATGATGTTCTCGACATCTTGTTTTGTCCACAAACCAACATTATTGAGTTTTAATGATTTCTTTGTGGAGCAAAGAAACCAGAAAATATTCACTTTTAAGAAAGCTTGTTTTAATTATTAAAAAAAACCCACTCAAACCGATTAATTGATTTTTGAAATAGAGAATTCAATTAGTAATCGATTCATAATTAATTGTTGCAGCCCTATTGACGGACCCAGTCAGACCTTAACCTGATATTGATGCTGTGGAATTACTTCAAAGGAGCTGTTCACATCAGACAACTAGACATCATGGGAGACCTGAAGTAGTTCTCTAAGGAAGAATCTTTGAAAATTCCTCCTGAACAGTACAGTACAGATCTATTAGACTGCTACCAGAAGCACTTGATTGAGGTTATTGTTGTCAATGTAAGTTCAATCAGCTGCTAAGTCCAGGGGCTCATTTACTTTTTTCACTACCACTGAAAATGTTTCATGCATGTTTGATGAAACATAAAAGCTTCCATTTTGTGTTTAATTCATTTAAGCACGTTGTGCTTGTTAAAGGAATACTTCACCAGTTTGTATTTAGCTTTGTATTACTAGAATAGGGGTAGTATTTTTGAAAAATTGTTCTTCCAAACCACAGTTTCCCCTGAGTTGAGAAATATCTTCATTCTTCTCTTTGTTACATGCCTATCAGTGACACTTGGTCCTGTTAGCGTAACTGTTAGCAAAGATGGTGGACACTGTTTATATTCTGGGAATGAGGTCCCTTCCCCCTACGAGTAAAAAGTGGGGAATTACCGTTGCAGTTTCAAGGCTCGGACCAAGTGTCACTGGTGGGCGCATAGCAAAAAAGAATGAAGATATTTCTAAACTCATGGGAAACTGAGGTTGGGAAGCACATCATTGTGCACTATCTTTACATTGAATGTCTGTGTTTTATTTTGCCACCAGATGACTAGCGGGACAGGAAGTCAGACACAGTTTCGTTAAAAGTGTTATTTTCAGAATAAAAGCCCCCTTTTTGTAATAATTGTTTTTGTTTTGATTATTTTGTTTTTGTAATGGTTTGGGGCCAGAATCGTAATTGAAACACAAGTTCTAATTCATGCACAGCCCTAGGTTCACATACTTTTCCTTGTGACTCGATGATGACTCCATGTAACATTTGTTGTTTGATTAGGATGATAAGAGGAGTGAGTGGATCTATAGAGGGTCCACCAGGTTAGAGCCAATGTTCAACCTGAAGATGACTACAGCCAACACTCACGAAAAGAAGCTGGCTGGCCAGCAGAGAACACGTCCTAATATGGGTAACACACAGAATTTGCATGGTTAATTTGTTTTTAAGTTGCTATAGTCACTAAGTGACCGGATTTTAGTCACTAAGTTTGGTTTTGGACATTTCAAAAATGCATCTATCCAAGAGGCCTGCTGTTCATACAATGTCAACGTAATTTAATTTTGCATCCTTTCTTTATATTAATTTCCAGGAGCATTGAGGAGTAAAGGGCCAGTGGTTCAGTACACCAGTGATGGACTCATTGGAGCCTCTCCTGTCAAATCACCGCCGGCTACACTGAGTCCAACCTTACAAATACCCCAACAACAACAACAGCAGCAGCAGCAGCTACAGCAGCTGCAGCGTCCACAAGCCCAGCAAATCCAGCAAACCCTGCAAATCCAGCGAAATCCAACAAACCCAACAAACCCAGCAAATCCAACAAACCCAGCAAACCCTGCAAATCCAACAAACCCTTCAAACACTTCAAACCCTTCAAACCCAGCAAACCCAGCAAATCCAGCAAACCCCTCTGCCGCTACGTGTTGAGTGAGTGATGCTATGCTTGCCACTTTATTTAAAGGTTTTAAATGCTCTCTTTAAGTAACATTTTCTCTTGGCCAAGATAAAGCCTTATCCTCATTTTTAAAAAATATCAAAACTGACCCTTCCTAAATAAATCCCTTAACAATGATCCCCCTTGCAAGACTGGAGAGAATGTTGCTATGATTATTTTTTTTACTGACACAAATGCTACCATTTTAAATTGATGTCAATATTATCAGATATTGAAGATATTTACTTTTTTTGCATCTTACATTTTTAAAAGAATATATACAGTCATCTTAATGGCTTATCAAGTGACAACCATTCACACCTACATTAACTGATGCTTTTGCCTGCGTGCTAACTAACAATGATGTATACAGTTGTGACCATATGAAGTTTGAAAAAACTTTAAACTATGTCAGCTTTCATTTAGACTAAATGTATTGTTAATTTATCTTAAATTCTGCTAATTTTCATCAAATCCCATTTTAAATTGCAAAGCAGTTAAACATCAGAAATGAGGGAAAACCTTGGTGATGTTATGAGACTCTGTGGGCTTTGATGACAACTTTCCTACTGCACAACAAGCCTTTAACATGTGGAAATAGTGTATATTGATATGTGCACCTTTAAACCTTGGTGATTTTATCGGACATAAGTGGAGACATCGGCTATTAAATGTGTTTCTCTTCTTGTTGTCTTCAAGCAATAAACATCAGATGGCGAAGAAGAGTACTTCTCCATTTGTCCCTGGGGTGGGAGGCACACATGCCTCCAAAGTACTGCAGTCTCTTTCGTCCAGTCCTACTAGCCTGCCTGGGTGAGTACACCTTATTGTATGAGATAATAAACCTACAGCTTATGACACAAGTGTTCTCTTCTTAGACAAGATGTTTGTAAATGAAACTGGTCTGTCTCTCTTTGTCTTGTGTTCATATATTCATAGTGGAAGAACGATGAATCCCCCAAATACTTTCACACAATCGTATCAGAGACCACAGCCAACACTGGCCCCTGCACCTCCTCCTTTGACCCAAGTGATGGCCTCCATCCCACAACAGCCCTCATATCGGGCCCCGACAGATCGCATCTTCTACATGGCCCACACGTGTCAGCCTGCCTGTCTGAAACGTATCCGGCCTGCAAAATCAGACATGCACAGTGGAAAGAACCCACTCCTCATGCCTTTACTGTATGACTTCAGACGAATGATAGGACGACGCAAAGTAAACCGCAAGGTACACATGAACACCAAGATGAAATATATGCCGGGAATCTGGCTTTTCTTGTAGTTAACTCTGAAAGCCAAATTGCACAACTTGTCTTTTACATGTCCACATTTCAGATGTTCTTCCACGTGATTTACAAGGCTCCGTGTGGGCTTTGTCTGCGTAACATGGCAGAGATCCAAACCTACCTCTTCCAGACACTCTGTGACTTTATATTCTTAGAGATGTTCTGTCTGGATCCCTACGTACTCGTGGATCGTCCCTTCCAGCCACAGAGGCCATTTTATTACATTCCAGACATCACTGGTGGAAAAGAAGACATTTCTCTTTCCTGCGTCAATGAAATTGATTCCACTCCACCTCCTAAAGTAGCCTACAGTAAGATGAACACTGAAATGATGATAAAGAAGCAATTCATTGCAATTCTATTATAGATTTGTTGTCTTTCCAGTTTTACAGTTACAATAAATGCTGCTCTCCTCTAGGTAAAGAACGTATCCCTGAAGATGGAGTGTACATCAACACCGGTGCAGACTTCCTGGTTGGGTGTGATTGCACCGATGGTTGTCAAGACAAGTCAGTGAATTGTCACTCCTCATCATTTTTCAGATTTCCTCCTGTATTCTGAAGTCTTGCCTTTGTCTCTTCACAGGTCCAAATGTTCCTGCCACCAGCTGACCCTTCAGGCTACAGCTTGTACACCCGGGGCACAGGTCAACGTGAATGCTGGATATTCATACAAACGATTGGAGGAATGCCTGCCTACAGGGTCAGACATTTAAACACACATAACCTTTTACAACCCAGTATAAACGTAAATTGCAAATTTTGATCCCTTGTATCTCTTCTCTTTCAGCATTTACGAGTGTAATAAGCGGTGCAAATGTTGTGCTGAGATGTGCACTAATCGGCTTGTTCAGCACGGCCTGCAGGTGCGTCTCCAGCTCTTTAAGACCCAAAACAAAGGCTGGGGCATCCGATGTCTGGATGATGTGGCCAAGGGCTCTTTTGTCTGCATCTATGCTGGTGAGGAAAGCAATTGTTTTGGTGACGGGTGACAGTAAATTACTTTATTTAAAGGAGACATCAGTCAGTCATCATCTACCACTTTATCCTCCACTGGAGGGTCGCGGGGGGTGCTGTGCCAATCTCAGCTACATCGGGCGATAGGCAGGGTACACCCTGGACAGTTCGCCAGTCCATCGCAGGGCCACACACAACTAGAGACAAACAACCATTCACTCTCACACTCACTCCTATGGTCAATTTAGAGTGTCCAATTTACCTAATCCCCACATTGCATGTTTTTGGACTGTGGGAGGAAGCCGGAGTACCCGGAGAGAACCCACGCACACACGGGGAGAACATGCAAACTCCATGCAGAAAGGCCCTTGTTCCAACCGGGGCTCAAACCCGGGTCTTCTCGCTGCCATGTGAGAGTGCTAACCACTACACCACCGTGTGGCCCTAAAGGAGACATATTATACCCTAATTCTCCAAGTTAAAATAGTTCCCTGGTGTCCTAATGAACATGTCTGTGACATGCTTTGGTCAAAATACCATAAGGATGAAGCATCATAGCAGTTCAATAACCCTGCCAAAACCGCCCCTTTTGGAACGCCCGGTTTTGTGCCTGGTCCCTTTATATGCAAATGAGACACAGGCAAACACACACCCACTTCTTCCAGGGGGTTTCTGATTTGTCCTTTTTACTGCACTCACTCAGCTCATGTTCCCTCCGCTCCATTCCTCTCCCCCTCCCTCCACTAGTTCTCTGACAATATCAACATGGCAGCGTGCGCGGAAAACAGCAAAAGTGCCATTACAGGAAGAGACGTCCGACACAAGGATCAAGCCGAACAGTGCCGAACTGTAAATCAGTTAAAAAGACTTAGGGACAGGACCGCTGATCGCCACTGTATGTGACTGTATCAGACTGAGTCTGTGCTCGGGAGATCTCCGACACAAGGATCAAGCTGAACACAGCCGAACTGTAAAGGACTGAGTATTCTTTTTCCACACTTTGGCGACTGGTAGTGCCTCCAGAGTCCCAAATATAAGTATTAAAATGATTAAAACGTTGAATTTACATAATATGTCCCCTTTAATGACTTAGTTTACATGCTGGGCCTAAAAACACTTGAAAAACATCTGGAAGTAGCCAGAAATGTTTGTAACCAAGGTGCTTGGATGGGCTTCTGTTGCAGCCATTGTTATTAAGCAAACAAAACCTGGGAGTATCAAATATGAAGTTGCTGTGAATTCATAAATGAAAAAAAAAGGCAATATTTTACCAGTGCCTCACCACAGCATGGCTGTTTGATTTGTGTGTGGACAAAAGAAGAAAAAATGTGTGTCTGCGTAAATCCTTTCCTATACCAACTGATTCAGATGTTCAAAGCTTATCCTATTGTGAACAACGTCCAATTATGACCTTCGCCTTTGGCCTGAGTATCTAAAGATTTATTGAAACCTCTTACCTGATGTGTGTCTCCCTTGAAAATGTATTTTAAAAAGCAAAAGACGCTGCTTGTGGACGGACCCTAATTCCTTCTCTTTTTTCTCACGTACCAGGTAAAATCCTGACAGATGACTTTGCAGACAGAGAGGGACTTGAAATGGGTGACGAATATTTTGCCAATCTGGATCATATTGAGAGTGTGGAAAACTTCAAGGAGGGCTATGAGAGCGAGGCTCACTGTTCGGACAGTGAGGGAAGCGGTGTGGACATGTCCAGGATGAAGGTCAAACCATCTGCTTTAGCATCAACTAATCCTGCAGCGCGACAGCCCACAAAGGGTGAGTCCAAATCCACAAGTTCTGTTGTGGACCCAGGCAGATTCTCAAAGTCTTTATTGCTGTTGTTGTTTTTTGGACCACGGCAGTTATCTTCCCTCTGCACATGATAATTCATACGTATTTGATTTTTTTTTTGTCACAGCCCAAAGCTCAAGTTCATCAGAAAACAGCAACGACGGGGATGACAAAGACTCCAAGAGCGAAGATGACAGTGACAGTTCAGATGACACGTTTGTTAAGGACAACTACTTCAACCCCAGCTCTGTGTGGAGGAGTTACACAACGCGTGGTCAGGTCAAGAGCAATAAGGAAGGTGAGCCGGGGTAATCTCTGGGAGATTTTATTCAAAGCAGTACAAGACAATCTGTATTCACTATATAAGATTTTATGTGGTCAAAAGTGTGTTTGATAAACGTAAATGGTGATAAACTCCATCACTGCTGGATGAAAGACTTTTCTTTTACTGGAGTACATCCTAGTAGAACAGAAACTGACTGTACTGCTGGGTTATTCATTTTCATTTAGTAAAACAAAACCATCACCTATTTATGTATCCAGGAGCTCCTGTGTTTATCATATATTTATCGGTAATGTTGGACAACTAAAGCTGTAGTTTGTAACCTTTAATTACAAACCAATATCTATTACATTTAAACCACTGCCGATTTAGTTCACACAATGCTGACTGACACTATCAGCTCTACATGACTCTGTGTTTCTTAAGATAGTTGTTTTTTTTGGTTTTGTGGTGACATTTTCATGCTGCACTTAAACATAGTGGCACATTTTAACATCACAACTGAGCTGGTGAGGCAGAAGAAGCACATAGTGCGAGTGAAGTGAGACAGCTTCAAACAGCAGCACAGTGATTGAAAACACCTTAAAGCCTGCATGGAATGTCTCACAAGTGGATTCTACTGCTAAAAATAAACCTGGACTTTTTATCACGATCCCTATTTCAGCTTCTCACAAATGTGATCATCCGATATTGAAGATGTGCGACTATGTGTCTGCATCTGCCTGTCTCTCTCTCTCTCTCTCTCTCTCCCTCTCTCCCTCACTCTCTCACTGTGTGTCTGTCTGCTCCTTTATGTGTGACTGAGGAGGGGCGAGGGAGCAAAACTAGGTCAACTCAGGACTGCAGTGTTTTGGTAATTACTCAGAGGTCCACAGGGGGTGATAGATGTTCTGCACTGGAGCTTTCACTATTAATACAAAAAGATTATTAATTTATTTTGGGATTATTTTTGTTTAGGTTACATTTGCTTTTTTGTAACGTAGAATAGTATTTTAAGTGCACTCTTTTTGAGGACTTTTTTGGTTTGCTTTTGGAGTCTTTCTCTGACATACCTATCCAATTACAAGCAAAATGATTAAGATTTTCTCCTTTCCGAGCCTTTTAAAAAGCTGTATTTTTCTCTTCTGCATTCATTATCTATGTCCAAAGATGGATTTGTTTTTAACAATATTCATTCACCTAAATCTTTCTGCCATAGGGAGTCAAGACAGTAAAGATGGATTGAGTGCATCAGTCAAGGGAACCAATGAACAGAAGCCACCGTCCATGCCAGAGGAGACAGGGAAAAGCAAAGTAGCTTCCTGGTTAACGAGCCAGGGGCTGAAGAAGGTTTGTGAAGATAACATAAAGGGAGACTTTCATGTAACAGAGCTCTGTGTTCACAGCCTTGTTAGGATAATTTGCAGTGTCTCACCTTAAAGTATCATCTTAAACCTCTCCAGGACTCTAATCATAAATATCCGTGGTTTGATGTTTTATTTTTAGCAGATTTTATTGTGTGATAGTCTTGATTAATGATCCATAATTTTTCCCATTCTGTTTTCCATCACAGGAATCTGGAGACCACAAAGGGTGTGTTGTATTTGGGTTTGGAAATAAAAAAAATTATTTTAATATACAATATTTCTTGTTTTGTGATGAATAATATAAGCTTTTTGTTCAAAGATTTTTTCATGTTTCTTCCAGTCAAGTGAAGCCAGAAACAGGGAAGAAGCAGGATGTGATGACTCTGTCTGACAGTGACGATGTTCAGACCATCAGCTCTGGATCTGATGACAACAAAGAGAAAGAAAAAGTCACCCCAGGTAAATAGTTGAATTTATGTTGGAATCACACCACCACAATAATGCATTTCCCAAATTGAATTATTTAATTATTTCCCTTTTTGCTCAGGTGTTACTAAGAAGCAGGTAGCGGTTAAATCTACTCGCGGCATCGCTCTGAAGACCAGCCATAGTATGATGGTAAAGACAGGTGCACCTGGAGGTGGAGGAGGTCCGGGGCGTCAGGGAGGAAAATCAGGGCAGCAGGGACACACCGGAGGAGGCGGAGACAACACTCCCAAAAACACGCGACAATTCTTTGATGGCGAAGAGTCTTGCTACATCATTGATGCCAAGTTGGAAGGAAACCTAGGACGGTACCTCAATGTAAGGATTACTTGCAATATGAGCCCATTGAATAGAGTGCCTCATGTATTGATGTGTAACTTGGAAATCTCTGCTCTCCGTGTTACAGCACAGCTGTAGTCCAAACCTTTTTGTCCAGAATGTGTTTGTGGACACTCATGATTTGCGATTCCCCTGGGTGGCATTCTTTGCCAGCAAGTGAGTTTTTAATGCTAATTTGTCATCACTGAAGCTTTAAATTTAAATGAGCCTCCAAAGTGTTGCTAGTGCTCTGAGTCTGTGTCTCAAGTGACAGTTGATATAGTTGGGTAATTAAAAGTGGGTTTTTAAAACTGGACATTTTTAAGAGAGCAATTTCACTCCATTCACAAATTGGTGAAGGAAAGGAACACCAGAAATGCCACACAAAAAAGATAATTTTTTCCCCCCAACTGACTGAGTTGTTCTTTAAGTATCTTTTGGGTAGTTGGACTTTTATTAAATAAAATATATCATGGTGTCCTAAAATGATTGTAAGGAATGTAATGAAGGTTCCCCATTACAATTTTGGTTTCTACAAGCACACATATATTTATTTGATTTGATTTAATGCTGTTGTGTCCTCAGGGTGGCATTGCTTAGATTGTGGTACGCAGGAAAGCATTGATACGAATATTAAATGTACTAGAGGTATAATCCAACCTGCCCAAACCATTAAATGAAAAGGGAGTAGGGGATTAAACCAATTGGTAAGTGATCAAGATGTCACTGTAAGAATCAGAAGTTTTTTTTGAAGCCTTCAGGAGCTCATTGTGTCGGTAGTTGAAGCTCTTGTCATTCCTGCTCTCACTTGCTTGTGTGTGTCCTTGTGTAGGCGGATCCGGGCCGGCACAGAACTGACATGGGATTACAACTATGAG
Source organism: Solea senegalensis (assembly GCF_019176455.1). Lineage (NCBI taxonomy): Eukaryota > Metazoa > Chordata > Actinopteri > Pleuronectiformes > Soleidae > Solea > Solea senegalensis. The sequence continues at coordinate 19,993,346 of NC_058029.1, forward strand.
GTGGGCAGTGTGGAGGGTAAAGTACTGCTCTGCTGCTGTGGATCCACTGAGTGCAGAGGCAGACTGCTGTGATCTGGACTACACTCCTCCTCATCCTGCATTTGAGTGTAACTTTGTGTTTTTTTTAAGTTTAATTATGGATTTTATTACAGCTGTGTTTTTTTCTTTTCTTTTTTTTATCAACAGGCATTCAGATTTATCTTATCCTTGTCATATTTACCCCTGAATAAAATTCAGTTTTCTTCAGCAAACCAAAGTGTCTGCTATTTTGTGTAGTAACACAGGCCATAAAAAGATAAATGAAATGATTTCAGTGTTAACTACTTGGATTATTGTAGGAACATAATTACAATATAATGAAAAATGAATATATGTATGTATGTATATATATAGTATATATATATATACATATATACTGTTTTTTCCTAGTGTTGATATCTATGTAATGTACAATTATGTTTCAGTTGTAAAACATTTGTTTTAATGTAATTTAAGTTTGAAGTTAACAAAAATGACTCAATTTTTATGTTAATGATGTATATATTTGTTGTCTAAGTGATATAACTTTATTTTCTAATCTCAAATGTAGCACTGCTGGGTAACTAGGGTAAAATTCAGAATCACTTATTTTTGTGGTGACGTCACTGTGGCACTGACCAATCTGCGGGTCCAGAGTAACATCAATCAAACCCTGGATCAAATTTTCTCGGCTGGAGAATTATTCGATCATCGATCATTTAAAAGTCTTTGGTATCGATTTTCTCCCGCATTTAGTGAAAATGTTTTACTACCCCGCAGTTTTAAACCGTCATTCTGGATGTTTCTCCACAATCTGGTGAGTAGATATTTAATGTGATCTTTTTAAAGTCGTTTAGTTTTTAGCCTTCAGGTTAGGACGCTGGGATGCTAACTATATTTCTTCATTTATTTTTCTGTAAAAAAATATCTTCACCTATCATGTGAATGATTCTAACCTCTTAAATTCCGGGGCAACTTTAAAATAGTTAAATAACTTTAGAATAATTGGCTAATACCATTGTAATAAATACAAATGCTAACATAAGCTGTAATGTGTTCATTACATTTGCTTTATTTAGAGTGGGGTTTTTTTTCGTTTAAAAAAAAAAGATTTTTAATGATATTGCTCCACATTTAAACCATAGCCTGCAAATGAAGACTCTGCTTTTCCACCTTTTAACAGAAACTTTAGCTTCACACAGTAATAAAAAAAGTGTCATAAAACAGCGACATTAGCTTATTCTTTCACCAAAAACGTTATAATAAGATTTGCTGCTTTTCCAGCCAGGTCATTTTAAAAACACAACTGCAATGTCTGCCAATGATGTGACGAGTGGCATTATAAATGAACACATTCTTCAACAGAAAATCACTGAGGGAAAGAAGATTTATTTTTTCGATGTTTTTTCTCATAACTTTTGTAATGAGAACGTTTTCCCTGACGATGACAATGAAGTGATCTTTATTGATAGTGTATCTTTAATGTGTTGGATTGCCCTTTTTCTATGCATTTTAGAAACAGCTCAGTGTTTCTTTCGTGGCCTAATGCATCTCTAAAGATTGTGTCTCCAAAACAACTTACAGACAGATTCAGTATAAATTGTAGGTACAATCCCTCCAAGGTAACAGACAGCTGATAGCAGTAACAGTAGCAGGAATGTCTCATACATTTTATCCCCCTGTAGCTTTTGTAGGCTGATTAATAAAATATGATATAAACCGCTGTTCCTTTTTCAGGCTGGTTGCTACAAAAGGTATCCGAGTTCCCCGCAGGGATTTCTTAAAAGTGAATGTCCAAAACACATGGTAAGTTCTTTTTTGTTGTTGTTTTCCGGGTTTATAACTGGGTGATTCATATGTAATCCAGTTACAACTAACAAATGTCCTGTCCAGTGAGGATCTTATGCAGTACGTGCTGGAGCGGGTTCCACCACCTCGACCTGGTCTGCCACAGCCTCGCTTCTCACTCTACCTGTCCTCACAACTCCAGTATGGTGTCATCATGGTTTTCCACCGCCAGTGTGCTATTCTCCTGGGTAAGAACTAATCACTACACTGCTGGAAAAACATGCCAAGTGTGCTCGTTCTTGACCCTGGTTTTGTTTTTCTTTTAGAGGAGATTCATACCATTGTGGGGCAGCTGTTGAAACGGATGGCATCACAGAATATTGACCTGGATGATCCCACCAGGTGAGATCAAGTGTTTAACATTTTATTTTGCCTTTTGAAAACACAAACTAACTGTGATTTTTCTTGCTGTCTATCAGACAAGCTCTGATGCTCCCAGATGCTCTGTCTCTACTGGAGGAGACAGAAGGCGCTCAGGACCCTTTATTTGGCGTGATGAGCATGCAGGATATTATGCCGAGTCCCACTACACTGATGCAGGTGTCAAATGCTAAAATAATGACAGAAAACTAAAACGTTGCAGAAATATATAAGTGGAGATAAAGCTGTAAACAGTCTAAATAATTGTACTGTCGTAGAATAGATGACTTTCCTGCACTGTGTCTCTCAGATGGATGATACGTATGCAGGGGCAGCCTTTCCTGAACATCTTGGAATAACCAGCCCAAGTGATTCTGTGGCGGTAGAAAAAGGTAGGATGACATGATTTGCTCTAATGACATGATAATACTGATCTCTTTAGGGCACTGCTTATTGCAGCAGTCAACAAAAAGAAATGTGTGGAAGCAAAAATAACTCCTATAGCTACTTACTGTAAATGATAAATGATAAAAGTTATTAAGTTTTACAAATAAGCTAAATTACGAAATAGCTGAATTTGTTCCATTGTTGCTGACTTTCTCCTTATGTTTATTTAAACCATATAAACTCAGTCGTATGTAACGCATAATTGTTGTCATTCAAAGTTAATGTAAAGCTGTTAGGACCACAAAATAGTGCCAGTGTTGTTCTTTTGCTATTATCAAGTTCTTGGTAATATTCACTTACAATATTTGAAATAGGTCAATGAGATATTGTTTCATTATTCACACACACATACACACACAATTACAGCAGTAATATGTCAAAATAAAACTAATACAGACCATTTGCTATCTTAAGTTGAGCCTTTTTTTTTAGATACAACCTTTTTCAATGTGTTACTTTGTCTACATTAAAAACTTAGTTCATGAAACATCTGCACCTTTTGTCCTAAGGGGTTTGAAATAACAAGCAGTGATTTGTTGTTCAGATGTGCAGGATAATAGTCTACTATGATGATACTACAGATGTCTACAGTCTTCTGTATCAGTATTATTTTATTATTTAATAAAATAATGACAAGTTATAGCTGCAGTGCGTAACTTTTTTTGTTGACAATGATATTACTCTGCCTCAGTTTGGTCTTTGTAACAATGTAACATTCTTTGTATGCTGTGTCCTTCACCTGAAAACAAGCTCTGTTGAGCAATAGAAGCAGAATCAGAATACTTTATTAATCCTGGAGCTACACAGTTGCCCCATGCCAGATTAAGGGATATACAGTTACAAGAAAGAAAGTACCAAATATTACAAAAAAATAGAAGTAATTATATAATAAATGAAAACTAAGTAAAATTAAATAAATCCCCCTTATGAAACGGCGCAAAATGTACCAGATAAAAACATTATGAAATACTAGGGGTTCAATTTACTTCATGATACTTTTACGTGAGCTTCTTTGTTTTATACTCCAACCTGTTTGCAAAATCTCCCTTTCCTAGCTTTCCTGTTTGACATAAAACAAATCACTTCCTGTGTGTAGCGTGGGAATGTATGGGAAAATCTAAATACCCCAATACTGAGAAACACAGGGTGTTTGAAGAGAGAGATCTGTGGAACTGATCAGCACTTAGAGAACTCATATCACAATGGTTTGAATGTAACGGACATTACATTATTTTTAAAAGTTATCCACAACAGCTTTAACAAAGGTGACTTTCTGTAGATATACAACTACAACACAAACTGAAGCATCTTCATTTATTAAAAGACAATATACAAGACCCTGTGTTCATTTTGTCATTATGGGAGACTTAATTAATTTATGAATTAATTTCCATAAAGGCACAGTGTGTCGGGCTGTGTGCAGTAATATACAGATACATACCAACAGGTCACAGATAGATACACAAATAGATGACATTCTGAGATTGTGTGCAAATCCTGACAGAAATACAGAGAAAGGAGAAGCCTTTGCAGGTCAGGGCAGAGCAGGCTTGCGTCAACAGCATCCTCCTAATTGGCCAAGGCTGATGCCTCCATGTCAGGATGTGTTGTGCTACTGCACTTCACTCAGCAGCAGAGAGCACTTTAATTGCAGCTTGATTAGCTGTATCCTCTCCTGCCAGCACCAACAGATTGTGCAGCGTGAAATCATTTAAAGTGTCTTTTTTTTATCAATGTGATCTATTATTTTTCTCAGGCATAACTGCATCACCAGACAGCATCACTCTCAGAGAGACGGAGCCTGTCACTATCCCCACTGCAGAGGTATACTTGTCAAAGAAGCACATGTGAAGACATGTACATTTTTATATCAAATATCGTACAGATCCACACTTGCATTCCTCTTTCTTTCATCTTGGTAGTTTGAGGGCGTGGAACTGGTGGATCAGCTTTCAGATGTGCTTGACCTGCTCATGGCTCAAACAGATCATTTTCCAGAAGGTGGGTTAAGAAAGAAGGAGATAATTTCTCCCAAGAGAAAAAAAGGGGTTTTGAAGCAAAAGGATAGATTATTATTTTTTTATTTGTTTAAACCTTTCTAACAGATGTCGACGTGGTGAGAAAAGTGGTGACACCAGGACAGCAAGAGAGGGAGATAGAAAGAGGTGTATATCGGGAGAGAGAGACAGCCAAGGAAATCACTGGATCCACAGCTGAGTAAATGAAACGGACACACCTGTAAACATGGAACGTGAACACACACACGTACGCACACAAATCCACTGACTGTGTCGGTCTACCTGTGCATTAGATTACAGCCCGACATACTCCCTAGTGAAGAAGCCATGCTGTTGCCTCAGGAAGTGCCTGGTGTGTCAGTTGAGAAGCCAGTGCCATTTCCAGACCAAGTCACCCCCGTCTCTCTGCCTGTCCTCCCCTCACCACCTCCTGCAGTGAGGCAACAGGAAACACGCCGCCTAGAGTTAGAGGTACATGCTTCTGTGGATGTTGTTCAAGAGACAGAATACTGACTTATGAAGACATAATAAATGTTTCATAAGCCAATAAAGAGTTAGTTCTTATGATTTGGTTTTGATACATTGTCAGCACAGACTTAGCCACGCACGCTGCCATCTCTGAGAACCAGCTTGGGACTCACTGAAAACATGTCTATTATTACATAAATGTTATTATGAGGGTACGCAAGGGTTATTGTGAGGGAAAGCAGAAGGGGGACCCCTGGGGGACCTCCGTACTTATTCTCATCGCTCTACTGACACAAAACAGATATTATTTCATGATTTTGAAATCCAAAGATCTAAAGCACAGTGTACATTGTGAAGTCACTACTGGACAGAAAAATTCACCCCTCACACTTCTCCCGTACCCAGGAAGTGTCCCCTCCAGAGGTGAGGAGGAGAAGGAAGAGGCAGCTGATCTTCTTTGACCCAGAGACACAGCTCCCTCAGGAGATGCTGCAGCAGCAGATTGACGACCCACTGACTGAGACGAGACCCGTGCATCTCATTCCACCTTCAGCGCAGAGAACTCACTCTCCTGCTGAACTGTTGAACAACCCATGCACCTGTCAGTAACACACGTGTGGAAAAGATGAAGTTGTTGATGTTTATTGGTGCTTTTCACTCTGACATTTTAAACTATTTGCAATTATAATCATACAATATATATACACACTATAGTAGATATCTATCTAGAGTTATAATGGACTACTACATTCTCTAATTCTGACCCATAATCAGTAAAACACAACCTAGTTGCACCAAATTTAAAATGTATTCTAAATATATTCTTCTCAGTCTTATTACTTTTTAATTAGTTTAAAGACAAACGGACAGGAAACAACAAAACTGATGAAATAAGTTAGACAATAAGTTAAACAATTGTACGGCATTTTAAATAACAATGGTAATGTGTCAATTTTGACTAAAGCACTTGACAAGTGCTGTAACCTTTTCAACAATGAACCATCAAGCAATTTCTTTCCTCTGCAGTCTTGCCTGAAGAGGTGCTGTCTCTATGGCAACGGGCAGCAACTGTCACATCTGTCGCTGACTCGGACCTGACGGTTGGGGAGCGAGGACCCGAGTCCACGGACTCTGAAAAGGAAAGAGAGCGCGAAATGGTCGAGGCGGCTGAAAAAGAAGAGGAGAGACGAGAACGCAGCCCCAGAGAGGTGTGAAAGAGTTTTGTTGAATTGTGTGCTGGTGGTGAGGATATCTGACACAACATTAAAAAACAACACTTATATTATGCCTGTGTGTGAATGCAGGTCCCGAGAGATTTGACAGATTCCGAGTTTTCAGGTAAATACAACCATAAGACTGTGCTAATATAATAACATTTCCCACTGAGGGCAGCCTGTTTGTGTTTAAATGAAGGGGTGAAATAGTTGTCCTCACTGTGTTTGTACTGCAGTTGCATTTAGCACAAGCAAAAGTGGATGGGGCGTTCACAGGGGTCAGGTTGGAGGTTGGAGGTTGGGGTTTGGCATGTGTCGCTTGTAGTTGAAGGTTGTAGCAAGACTCCAGGGAATGAATATATGCCATTGCAATGTACTCAAGTGTGTTCGTGTGTGTGTGTGTGTGTGTGTGTAGGCCTGATGCTGGATGGCTCTGACCAAAAGGAGTTATCTCGAGAAATCTCGCCAGTGTTTACTTCAGACAGAGAAGGGTAAGCAACAAAGACATGTATGAAGTCAAGTGTATGAGGGCAGTCATGTTTGTGCTTGCGCGTGTGTGTGTGAGTGTGTGCATGCGTGTGTGTGTCGGGGTGGGAAACGCATACTAAACCAACAGAGATCCAATCTTCATCGAGCAAAAAAAGAGCTGTTCATAAGAACAATTCCTCATCCAACAAACTCTTCATCAAATTAAAATCACTAAAGTTCAAGGATTCAATTCAGAGTTAGAAACCAAGAGTTCATGATATAGTTAAAAACTAAGTTGAAAACCTCCACAAAGTTCCATGTCGTAGGCCTATCTCCAAACTTTTGAGTGATGAGCAGACAAGTGCTGCCCACTGCTCCTGCACCCAGCTATTTTGTTAGTATATACTGTATACATGTATATGTATATGTATATATATATATATATTTATTTTTTTATTTAATTTTATTTTTAATTAAGTATTTTATTATTAATAACAATATTAATAATAACAATAGTAATTGTGTGTGTGTGTTGGCAGGCCCATTGTATCCAAGTCTTTGTCCGTGATGCAGGACATCCCAGAAGTGGAGGATGAGTTTCCTATGTAACTACAAAGAAAGCATCATTATTATTAACCAGTGGAAAATGTGCTTGTTGACAGTTTTTCCAGATAAGAACACAACTGTGAGCTTGTGTGTTGTTGCGTGTGTCCAGGTTGTTTCCGTCGGACAGTGAATCGGCACCTGTGCTTTTTCACTCTCTCCTGCCGCCGGATGTTGACCGCAAAACTGTCAGCACTGCTTTTCAGGGGCTGCTGGGTAAAGTATCAGTTTCAGCTCACATTGAATCGTCTCATCACTCATGTTGTAGCTGTGTTACTGTTGCAGCGTCAGAACCTGGGGACACTTTTAAATCAGTGTGTTTTCAGTGACGAAACAGACCTGAATTGCAATTTAAACATAATCAGATACACTTTTCCAGCACAATGTGGTTAATGTGTGGGTCTGATATTTTTACATACGGCAGGTGGACGTAAATGTCCTTAGTTTCATCTATGCGGTCACAAGATACATCTGAGAAGTAAGATGATTAATTAGGAGAAACCGTAGGAACAAGAAGTTGCCTCAGTTGCTAGTTTCAGGTCTTCTTCAGTAGAATATGATAACAATTTTAAAAATTATGTTTCTATTTAGAAGAAAATAGATGATTCAGTACGGCACATATGAGAGGACCAGTGTGATTGACAGCTGGATTGTCCAATAGGAGCCGGGTTGCAGGTGATCCGGTTGCAAAATGTCAAATTGCAAATGTTGAGGTTTCAAAATGGACGAAAGCTTTTTGTACTTTACAAGGTTGTTATAAAGAAAAGCAACTAAAGTGAATGGATGAATGACTTTTTTATTCAGATAAATTAAAAGAAAAAGCTTTAGAAAAGGTGTAAGTAAAGGGCAAGAATAATATAAAGGCATATTGAACCTTTGAAACATCACAAAAATAACAGAACTAAACTAAAACAGAAGAAAATAACAACATTATGGTTCTGTGTGAGAAAGTAGCCTTCTTTACCTTATGTCCTTAAATCAAAATATTAAACAATACATTTGAAGCTTTTCGCTTCAGTAATTATATTAATATAAACTATTCAAACAAATGAGAAAATCCCTCTGAAGTATACAGTAATACAAATAATGGAAATGTAAATATTTTCCTTTTATTTTAATTAAAGTCCAGTCCTGATTAAAAGCACACGTGTAACACATGAAGAAATAGTTTTATTTAGCTTTTTCTTTCACGTATGCAGATTTTTCTATTTTCTTTTATCATCACGTCGGTTATTTATAAGATATTGATCATACGAATGTTGGTGTCTTATGTGCAGAAAATGTGTCGGCCAGGACGCTTCGTGTGAAGCAGGACGAGCCTTATGGCGACATATTGATTTTACCTGGACTCTGATGATGAAGACGTGCAAGTGATTTTGTGACGAGCACACGTTCCCCACATTCCCACTTCAATGGTCTTCTGCATCTTGTTAACATGTTTGACATTGAACACTGTTGTATACAACTGTTTTTATAAAAGTTGGCATGAATTTACATCACTGTACCTGTTGCAAATTTGACTAATAATCTGCATATGAATGTTTCAACTGTTTTTTATTGTTGTATTGTTTTTATACTCTTATTAATGTACTCATGTTGTTCAGGTAACTGTGTTCCTCTGAACATGTATGGAAAAATAAAAGTTTTATAAGAGTTCTTTCTCTCTTCAGTGCTCTTCTGTGTTTGTTGAAAGGCATGTGCAGCACACAGAGCAGGGCAGGTGTGGCAAAACATGTTGCAGGGGTTAAGGAGGCGCAAGAGGGAGAGCAAGTAAGTGGAGTGAAACTGGATCCTCCTTCTTTCCCCCCCGACTACATCTTGATTCTCCTCTGTAGACTTTCTCGGGGGCTGTGACTTAAGTTTATTATTAGCATCTGTCTCAGCTCTCACTCTCCATTCGTCGTCCTCCTGTCTTTTTGTTCCAATTCTCTCTGTCACTTTTTGTTTTTGTCTTGTACATAAGTGACCTTGCTCTCTTTTTCCAGTGTTTGACTTTTGTTTTTCTTTCTTCCTCTCAAAGGTAATTCTTTTTTTCTTCTTTCTGTCAGTTCTGTGGCTCCACTGTGATGTCGTGGCTCTCCTTCACTCCTTGTCTCTGTTGACAACACTGCAGGCTGTTTATTACTTTGTCAGAAACTGTGTCCTTGTTCATTCTGTTCCATTGCTCTAATATTTTGTCGTCCCCTTGTCTGTTCTCACCACAGTTCTTCACAATCTCTAGTTTTTGTGCTCCTACTGCTTCACTTACCTCTCCTTCACCTCCATCCTCCTCCACCGGAGCTCGACCTGTCTCTGAGCAGCTCTGCACTCGAGCATGATGGGAAAGACAGAGCTGTATTCTCTGTATAAGGGTTTTCTGGACTGTATTTGCCTTTGCCTCTCTGTGAGTATCTCCATTTTCTGGGCATGCGTCAAATGTGCACGGACTCTATTTATCTGCACACATCATTCCACTACCTCTGCATCATGGGTGACTTTTAACCTAAACTTTGACACTTTGCATTGACTCTACATAAGTAAATGTTTTTTTCTTTCAGTTCCACAGTCTTCTAACTACAAGTCACATGCACACAGTGTGTGTTATATGCTTCCGTGCTTTTGCACAGTCTATTTCTTGTCCTACAGTAAGTGTCTCCTCAGCAAATGCTGGGCTTCTGATATTAATAACAGTCTCAGAATGGACACAGACTCGGCTCCTGAAGAAGCCAGAAGACATTTGACAGACATTCCTTATTAGCCTCCTTTAAAACAAACTCATGTCGTCATGAGCAACCTTAATGCACACACTCACACACACTGGTCTCTTTTTAAACGATGGCAGCATCGACACAGCCTGCAGCTGAATGAATGTCTCCTGTGATGCACCTTTGTTTCATTGCGTGTGCATAGATCTGCAAGTTTGAATCATCGTCAGTCTAAGTCAGGTGCAAGGCCAGCTGGTGACTTATACCCTTTTAAGCCTAGAGGTCAGAATATTTTGACCTCTATCTATATCTGGTTTTAGTAACAGTAATAAAGGTGACAGGAATAGGTTGCTCTCTGCCCTAATTTTTTTTGTTTGACATTTTTCAGCGGAGCAGCGAGGAGGATGTGGACACCAACAAGAGGGACACTGAAAATGGTCACCTGATCTATAAAATTGGGGACATCGTTGAAGACCGATGTAGGTAGTAGCTGTGTTAAGAAATGGCAGCTTAAATCATAAATATCTCCAGATTTAATGTACTGTTTCCCCTTAATCTGCCTCACAGATGAGATAGTGGACACTTTGGGTGAGGGGACCTTTGGGAAAGTGGTAGAGTGTGTGGACTTCAACAGGTAATTTGTAAAGCCAAGCCAATGTTTAACATGTGTAATAATTACTGCTTAAAGACATAAATCATTTAAAGTTCATCATGTGGAACAAATAAGTCCTCATTTTAATAAACAGACAACAAGTTACAAAAAAATATACCAGAATATGCAACATCAGTGTACTGTACACACACATAAATGGCTTTGACTGGTCCTCTTAATGATGTGTCCTTCCTGAAATGCATACAACAAGAGAGCTCCAGAATAAATGTACAATTAAAACACCATTAGACCTCAGAAAAATATATATGTACACAACAAATGTGTGTAAATGTGTGAAGGAATCACAGAAGATGATTTTGTTTGAAAATGTAGGAAAGGTCATGTTGCTCTGAAGATCATTAAGAACCAAGAGAAATACAGGGAAGCAGCTAAACTGGAAATCAATGTGCTAGAGACGATCACAGAGAAAGACCCGCACAACAAGCAGTGAGTAGTTTGGGATTTTGATCATTATGTTAAGAAGACGTTTCCATTTTTGTGTCCTATGCGTTTCATCTTTCTTCCCATCAGACACTGCGTGCAGATGCTGGACTGGTTTAACTATTATGGCCACGTTTGCATCTCCTTTGAGCTGCTGTCTCTCAGCACCTTTGACTTCTTGAAGGCAAACAGCTTCACGCCTTATCCCATTAACCAGATCCGACACATGGCTCACCAGATCTGCCACGCTGTCAGCTGTGAGTCCAACTTGCATCACACTGACTGTGCTCTACTCTACCACTGTGCTTTTTCTCTCATTACACACCATTGCCTGTGATGACAGTAAGCAGATAAGAATTCAGTGACAGACAAACACAGTTGAGGATCAGTCTGGATCAGTGGCCAAGTGGAAAGGGAACTTGTCTTGTTGCCAGTTCAAGTCCCCACCAGGTTGAAAGGGCTGGGGTACCCCTGAGCAAGGTACCCAACCCCCATTGCTCCCTTACTCAGTGTGGCAGCCCACTGCTCCTAATTCTAGGATGGGTCAAAATGCAAAGAATAATTTCCCTATTAATAAAGTATCTAAAAAAAACAAACAACCACAGAATATTTATTTTGCTCCGAAGGACCCAAGAAAATAGCACACATACACATTACATTCAACAAGCTATAACCATTATATTTTTGTCACATTTGTCACAAACGTGTGGCCCCCTTATTATTTAGTTAATTGATCATCAAAAAAGTCTTTGCAGCAATTCTAAAAAAAAAACCACCATTGAGTTACCCTAAATACCTACCTACCCACCTACCTACTGACCCTCTACCTACATGTTTCTCTTCCTACTATCCTCCCTACCTAGCTATATACCTATGTAGCTACCTCCCTACTTACCTATTTATCTGTGTCCCTCCCTCCACCCACCCATCAGACATACATGTACATGTACACGATTTCATGTTGTAAAACTATATATACAGTAGAGTCCAGAAGAATAAGTGGATGAAGGATTTAATTCTCATATTCATTGGACAGAATAATATGGAAGAATATTATTATTATTTTTTCCACAAAGTTAGGTCTCACACAAAATGCACATGGATGTCAGACATTTTAACTAACTTAAGATGTGACCAGAGGAGGGCGTTGACCAACCCCTGATGAATCTAAACCTGCGCTCTCTCTCTCTGTGTCTCTCTCTCTCTCTCTCTCTCTCTGTGTCTCTCTCTCTCTCTCTGCAGTTCTCCATGACAACAAGCTCACTCACACTGACCTGAAGCCTGAGAACATCCTCTTTGTCGACTCAGAGTATTCCCTTGTATACAATGCTGAGAAGGTTAGAAACAGCTGGAGACATGAAGGCTGGGACCTTCAGGGGTGAAGAATGAAATCAGAATGTCAAGTCACCAGGGATAAATGCAGGGAGAAGATGCAGATTCCTTTTTATTTGCCCATTTTCATGCAAATTTGTTTCAGCACAACCTGCAATCCACCCACATGGTGGGTACAGACAGGCTTATTTATCCATGCAGATTATGGATTGTGTTTGTTGACACCGGTGTCACAGTGTTTGGAGTCTTTGATGAGTGGAAATCTGTTTTTAAAAATCACTTTTCAGATTGTATTTCCTCTGCCAAGGAGCTTAATTTTTCTGTCTGTGGGCAGCAAAACTCAAAACATAAAAGACACATTTGGATGGAAATTACAGTCGTTATTAGTTATGACACAAGAAAAACATTTATAGGTTTATATCTGGATAAGGATTCAACATTTTAAAAAGAAAAACAGTTAATATTGTAAGATAGAGGACTGTAATTGATACACTGTGGGAAACTGAACAGCCTTAATAGAGGTTTGTACTCTGTGAGTAACTAATTTACATGTCTGATTGACAGTCATTAAAGCTATATATGTAAATACTACTACTACTACTACATATAATGATGTGTTTCCAGCCTTAGTAGTTCTCTGTTATGCTGCACAGCTGTTATAAGTGATAGAAAAGATGTGTGAAAGTACTAAAATAACAAACTCTGGTGATTCTTTCTCTGTGGAGACGTTAGTGTTTCTTCTGTCTTCCTTCAGAAGTGCAGTGAGAGGAGAATAAACAACACCACAGTGCGTCTCATTGACTTTGGCAGCGCCACCTTTGACCATGAACACCACTCTGTTCTCATCTCCACACGTCACTATCGAGCCCCAGAGGTCATTATGGGTAAGACAGGTTGATGCAGACTGGAGACTAATAAGAGAATGTCAGTCCTGTCAAGTTGGTTTGTAAAGGTTTAATCGTCTCCCACAGAGCTGGGTTGGGGTCACCCATGTGATGTCTGGAGCATCGGCTGCATCCTGTTTGAATACTATGAAGGCTTCACACTTTTCCAGGTCACACGTGTGCCTGTGCTGTCATGTGGAAAGTAGCATGGACGTAGTCTTGCTGACTTCTGTTTGTACCTACAGACGCACGACAACAGGGAGCACCTTGCCATGATGGAGAGAATACAGGGACCAATTCCTCAGAGAATGATCCAGAGGAGCGGGTAACTCAGAGCCGAGAATCTGTGAATTGCACTCCAACGCTTTTCCTTTGTCTGAAAACTCTTTATTTCCATGTCAAGGAAGTTCTTCTATCGAGGGCGCCTAGACTGGAATGAGTGTTCCAAGGCTGGACGCTACGTGAAAGCCAAGTACAAACCACTGAGGGTGAGCTTTATTTTATTTATTTATGTATTTATTAGAGTAGTAGTAGAGTAGTGTGACATATTATAGCCATTGGGTAATTAGTTGGGAATGTTGAGTCAGCATTTTCCTGATTATTATTATTAATATTATTATTATTATAGTCATCATCATCTTTTTATTTGGTTGCAATCTCCACTGACATTTTGCATTTCCATCTGTAAATCCTAGACTGATGGAATCAAACAAAATATACAAGTACATATGCAAAAGGAAAACAACAAAATGACAATAACATCGTCAACAAATTAGAAGAAACATAATGTAAAGCAGAGTTCTCAAACCTACTGCCCCCAAACAAATGAATGTGGCCCATCTCTTAACGTTAATGGGTTATTTCTGTTTTTTTTAATTAAAGGATTCATTTAGCATCATAAATAAGATTATATTGTGAACTATCTATTGGTCCATATTGAAAAACAAGCACTTTGATTTTGAAATGATGTGAAATATCATCATAAACGTTATTATTTCCTTTTTTCTCAAAAAGTTTGACTTTGTCTTTTCTTGACTGGCCCCCTACTGACCAAACTAGACGTTCAGTGGCCCCCAGGTCATTTGAGTTTGAGACACCTGACATAAAGTGTCACGATGTTTTTTAAAGAGTTGACATAAACTGTGCTTTTTCGTCATTTGAAATTTGTGTCTGGTTGAATCTGTCACAGTTTACCCTTGAAAATGACATACCTCTCTTTTGTTTTTCAGAAGTACTTGCTGTCACATGGGATGGAACACCACCAGTTCTTCAATCTCCTGGAGAGGATGCTGGAATACGAGCCCTCAAACCGCATTTCTCCTACTTCCGCTCTGTGTCATCCCTTCTTCCTGTCCGTCACTGACCCAGGAAGGAGCCACAGCTGGAGAAACAGCTGCGATATGAGTGGATGACTAAAGAAGTGGTCTGGTCAAATAAGTGGCAACAAACTATGGCAAATCTAAGAGGATTAAAGCAGGGCAGTCTCATATGGTCCATATATGGTCATGTGCATTACTGTGATAAAAAAGTGAGAGCGCATGAAAGATGAGACAGTCTTAAGTGAGGTACAGAACATTTCCCTGACCACGTTTGAATGTTCTGACTCTTTAAAAGGTATTTTCCTGTGTCACTTCTTGTGTTATTTTTGTCTGATAAGAAAGATGCTGAAAAACATGTGATAGCTAGTACGTTACATTATTATTATTGTTGTTGTGCTGCTGGACAGTTGTCTATGTGGAAAATGTTCTGTGCTGCATCATAACATTTTACCTCTGAAGAAATATATACTTGACTTTATCAGAACAGGGTGAAACAAATTTCAACAGCCTGCCAAACGTTTTGTGTCAAACACAAAGTGGTGCAAACTAATGTGACTGGAACTGTGGGGCAAAAACACAGTTGTTGTTTATGTTATTACGCTGCCTTTGTTGGTCTTTGTGAACAGAGACAGTGTAACAGTTGTTGTATGTTGTGTCCTTCGTCTGATACTATCAGACCTGACTGAGGGAGCGTTTGTGTGTATACAGCAGCAGAGCCAAGACGGGCGGGTACGAAAATAATTCTGTGTTTGACAATGATTGGAATCTGACAGACATTTGTGAATATGTGAAGCATTACATTTCCTTTGTATCTCTAAATTTGAAATGATATATATATATGAAATATATATATATATGAAAGGGTTGCATTTGCATTCTGTGAGTCAATTTAATATTATTCCATTATTTTTATTATAGACTGTTTTGTGGAAGGACTTCAGTGATTCATTAAATTGACTTCTTCTGATTTCCATGTTTGTGGCCTCTCGGCACATCTGTGCTTGGCACGTCTCACGTGTCGCATGTTCATGTCCCTGCCATTGACTCGCAGTCGTCCTCTGACAGCGTGATTGAGAGCAGCGACTCAAGGCTGAGCCAACTTTCCTCTTCAGCCTTGGCAGAGCTGAGGGGAACTCAGTGTTGGCATATGTGAGCCTGACTGAATGAGACCTTCGCCTCTAGTGCGAATGTGTGTGTTTTTGTCGGTGCCTGTGTGTGTGTGTGTGTGTGTGTGTGTGTTATACGTGTGGATATAATCTTTCTTGGCAATTCTAAGACTAATTTTAGGCTGTTAATGAGCAAGAATAATGCTCAAATTCAGTTAGAGGAATTTGAGACTTGTTGAAGGAAAGATTTTGTGTTTTTCCTCACAGCTTCTTATTATCTCACCTTTCTTTACATACTTTGTAAGAAATTTCTATTTGTAGTGGAATTGATATAAAGCATCTATACGTGGTACAGATAACATTGCTTTTATCATCCTCAATGATTTTAAAATGGTTCTGCTTGAGAAAAAGACAAATAGTAAAACAGTCCAAGGAACCTGGATGTAAACGATTGATATTACAAATATTTGGTCCAATTTACACACAGACTTAAAGTGAGGAGGACAAGACTGAGCAGTGATCACACAAACAGGCTGACGTGACACCTGCTCCAATAAAATAACGTCAACACAAACACTGTGTGTGTGTGTGTACTTGGTATTCCTGATGTTGTGACCTAATTCTGTGAACACACTCACATTATAGGCACCTGTCTTCCTTATGGGGACAAAAATCAAGGCCCCACAACTTAAATTACTACATTTTAAGGTGAAGACATGTTTTAAAGTTAGGCTGAGGTCAGCGTTAGGATAAGGACCAGTAGTAATTAAGGTTAAGGTTAGAGTTAGTCTCCAGGAGATCAATGTAAGTCCATGCAATGTCCTCTGAGGTCGTGTGTGTGTGTGTGTGTGAGAGAGAGAGACACTGAGAAGACATTGACATTGAGGACTACAAATATACATCATATGCTTTTTCCTTTGTTTCCTCCTGTAGTTGCTGTGGAGATGTTCTGCTGACACTGGACCAACTCAGCTTAACTCCTCTCAGAGAAAACTGACCTCAGATCTGTCACGGAACACTCGTGCAGGTGGAGGCGTGGTGTTTCCTGCTGATCCTGTTAAAGCATTAAAGCAGCCCCAACTGTCAGATAACAACGTACTGTTTCTGTCTGTCTGTCTGTCTGTCTATCTACAGTTAAGAAGCTGAAATATCAGATCATTTATTTTAATAAACACTCAAACAGATTAATCAATTATCCATTAAAAGGAGATTAATTTAGTCCTAGATTATAGTTGGAATGTTGTTACAGCCTTAGTTTGAACCACTGCTTGTTAGAGGCCATTTCAGACCTATAGATTTGGTACATACATACCAGGTAAACACTTCTCTCAGTGTTTGTTGTGGATCCTTGTGATTTATGGCTCAGACTCAGCTCGGTCTTCTTTCAACAGACCACAATAATCAGAAGAAACGGCACATGTTTCACTGGTGCAGAAGCCACACGCACAAAAACATGCTGTCTTTCTTTATCCACAGCCTCGATGGTGACATGTTTGTGTGGTTGGGTAGATGGAGAGGTGTGACCTCACTCTGTCACTTCTTGGACAGTTTTGGCACCTTTTCAGTTCAGTTGTCATTACTTGTTCTTATCTTCCTGTGAGCCAGACACTGCTGTCTCAGGCTGGACTCCCTCCATCCATCCATCCATCCATCCATTCATTCATTCATCCATCCAGCAGGTGTTGTTTAATTTCCTCTTTTCACATTTGTGTTCATCTCTTCATCTCTAGGTACCCAGTCAACCAAACACTGATTATTGTCTTGAAAGGAGCTGCAAAGATGTTGGAGGTTATAACTCACATCACTGCACTTAATTAAAGGAAATCTTTGAAGAGATAGGAAGAACAGTGATGTCAGGCCTGTGAAAACATGTCACTCAACTACATCTTCCTCGCAAACACGTGAGTCATCAGGTGCATTCCCTGCCACGACTAACGAGATTGTCCTCATTAAATCCTTCAAGTGCTAATCTGTATGGGAGATTTGGGGGAAGTGAAGAGTGGAGCGAGTCTCGAGGAGGAAAAGAGGGAAACAGAAGAAGCACAGGCTGGAAACCCGGCAGAGCAAACAGTTATTTTCTCCTGAGAAGGCCGAGGAGCACACACACAGCAGCCTGTGAAGATGGTTTTGTTGTTCCTTTGTGTTTTTGCTAGTTTGCGCTGAAGCTTTAGGAGATTGTGTGAAAGCAGAGGAGACCATCTGGTACTTTATCAGGATTGTGTACGGTGAGCTGTTGGCTGCCTGGGTAAGAAAAGTGTGGCTATTCTAAAAGAACTTCTTTATTTTTAGTTTAATTGTGCATATACTGTGACAGGTGACCCTAAATATTCCCTGTATGTTATATGTTAGTCACTTTTTGTCCTTGTGCAGTTTTTATCTTTCATTTTAAGGACCTTGCGTTCTCTATAGACGACAAACACTTAATCTGACTATGTGTGTTTGAGCCTTGTCTGACAGTCATCCTTGTCTCTGGCAGGTCTCAATCTGGTTCTGTCAGAGCAACACAATATGAGCCAAGGAGAAATCCTTTTCACCTTTTTTCAACTCGAGTTGAAGAAATAAGGGTGGGGTCCTTCCCCGAGAGCTCAGGTGCATCATGGAGTCTGTGCTGAGAATGAAAAAGTCCCTGCAGAGGCCCATCAGGAGGCTGACCAGCTGTGTGTCGGGGATGAAGGAGCGGAGGTTGTGCACCAAACCCAGAAATAAGAGGGGACGAGGTAGAGGAGGCAGAAGTTTGGGGAGGAAGCCCCAACTCCGAACTGCGTATCCCAAAGACCCGATAGTCATCCGCTCGTACCAGGCAGACCTGGAGAAGAAGAGGCGAGTGGATGAAAAAACAGACAGCAACACCTTAATATTACATTAAACCACATTAAAGCTCTGCCGTGAATGTACCTGACTTATATATTATATGGCAACAATTACTTAAGGCTGAAATAGACAAACTTAACGTATCATTATGATTCTAAAACTGATTATCTATGGTGATAGTTATTGAACCCATATCAGCCCTGTTTTCACATTACAACCAGAACTGTATTTCATCTGTTTCTCTGATATCTATCATGTTTTCATGTAAAGATTCTTATTATGACACATATTATTATCAGCATTGTTCTACTGTGGTGGTTATATTTATTTGAACTACTTTATTAAACAGCGTTCCCTTGTGTCTATAGTAATCCATCAGATAATGATTATGTAAAATGATGTACAGTATATTTGTGAACAGTTCAACCATTATCTTTGACATATCATGGAACATCAACCGTAAATGATTAGAACTTTTATGTGACTTAAATACTTCATTCAAAATTCAAAACCAGTGTCAAAACCTGTCTGCACACATTTTGTGAACGTCTGTATTTGTATAAGAAGCGTTAATTAAATTCCGTCTGTGTGGTGTATTAATGTGTGTTTGTGCTGTGTTCACAGGAAGCAGCGGGAGGCGATGAACGCTCAGAAGAATGCGGAGAGAGCAGCGATGAGAGATCATTTCAGGAGAAAATACCAACTGTCTGAGGTCTGTTTTGTCAAACAAGTTGTGTTTACTTTACATTACATTACATGTCATGTAAACTTTACGTTTTCACTGCAGGAAAACACAGCGTCAGAGTGACAACATGTGCACAGTAATTGCTTCTTAGTTTTCCCTGCAATTTCGTCTCCAGGCCTCATTAGGTTTGCTTTCACAACATATTTGAATGACTCTCTGACTTGCCAGATACCAGATTCTTTTGTCGATTCCCTTTCTTACGGCTGCTCCCAGGTAGAGGTTACATAGTGGAATTTTTCATCTTCCCAGTGTCGATTTGGAATATAAAAGCTCTGGTTTCTAAGGGATATTTCAGGTTTATTGAAATATGGTCGTATTAGGCATCGACACTGAGCAAACTGTTTCTATGAGCCCGCCTGTGGCCCGGACACTCTCACTGATAGCATGTCTGCCAGCAGGGGCAGAGGAAAAAAATGGATTTTAGCCACTTAACAAAACACCCACCTTACATAATTGATGAGATCTTAGGTTCCCCGCTCTTCTTTACGGTTAGACAGCTTTTTTTCTGCCAGGAAATGGAAGTTTCTTAACCGCTTACGTCTCAAACCAAAGTCCACAGACGACAGTAGTTGATGATCCACTGCTGCCTCCACCAGTATGTTCACACTGTGTGTAATTTGGGATTGTTTGGATTTACATAAGTAGCACAAACTGACAAAATGAAGCAGCAGTAGATCAGCAGCTCCTCTGTCCTGTGTTTTCTACATAGACTTTACTGCGAGAGATTGAGCAGTTTATAAACTTTGTTGTCCAGGTGGAAGAGCCAGACTCATTGGCATGTAGACTAGCAGAGATGGGAGTCAAACTAATAGACATTCATTATCTTATACCTGTTCTGCAAAGCCAGATCATCTCAACTATCATGACAGTTCTCAAGTTCTGGTGAAAAAATGTGTTTATGTCAGCAAGACAAATACAAAGTAAAGCTGAATTGTGGGAATAATCAAGTGCTCAAACCTTCAACCTTCATCTTCTCGTTTGTTTTTTTTGCCATGATGAAGAGCTCGAAGGACATAAACCACCTGCAGTTTGTTGGAAGAAAAGTGTCACTCCCTCACGAGCTGTCGAAAATCATTCATCCTGAAACCAAAGCCAAGGACGGAGGCTTCAACCTGCTGAGAGCATTTCAAGGCCTCAGTTTTGACACGCCGCTGCTCACGGGGAGGAAAAACAGCAAGACCTCCACTTACACACCTGCAAATGGGGACTCGTGTAGAGTCATGTGACTGACGGGTGATCACAGCGATGATTAGATTTTAATTGAGTCGGTTGTTGAAGGAAACACACAGGAGAAGTACCAGCAGGGACGAATATACTCAGTCATTGTTGCTGCTCAAAGACAAACTGTGCTTTTACCTGTCAGTTTTATATGTATGCACATGAAAACATGTCTGTCACATTTTTACTCAGCTTTAGACAATTCAATCGGCTATGAAATATATTCTGCATATTAGTACAGAGAGTCTTTGCTTTAAGTCTGTCTATTTTAATGTAGTTGTACACATAAGTGTGTATCACCTGTAAGAGAATTAACCCGATTTAGAGTCAGAATATAGTAAAATACAAGTTAAATAAACAGGTAGTATTATTATAATGTAAACTGTTAAATGAACACTCATAATGCTCTAATGTTAAACTATGCTTTATACACTTCAGTGCTTGTTTTGTTTAAAAGACAATACAACAATGATACTATAATATATGTTGTTTAAGTAGTAGTACATGTAATTGCTGCTCTTTAAATAATATACTGTAGATCCAACTGAGTGATCTACACACAAGGAAGGAACCTCAGGGAAACACGTTCACGTTTCACACACTCACACACTCACACAAGTAACATGAATGTAATGCTTTTGTATTTGTGATTAACTGACAAAATAATTAAAAACAGTCTGTTGTTTCTTTGTAAATACTCTCAGAGTTGTACGCCGTCCACTTATAGCGTCTTGTAATGACCTTGTTTACGCAGCATGAAGCCAAACCACAAGCATGCAAGAGCCTTGTAGGTTTTCCAAAGAACAACATGAAGATAAATCTTTTTAGTTGTTAATTGGGCTGATTTCTGGCCTTATGTGGTGTGTGTGTGTGTGTGTGTGTGTGTGTGTTTTGAATCAGCCTGCCACTGTTGTGTTTCTCTTGAACTTTGACCCTCACATCCATAAATCCTAACTTCCTATCAGTTCATCAGAGTGGAAGAACACAGTCAAGGATATCGGGGGTTGGGGTTGGAGGAGGGAAATGACTGTTTGAGTGGGCATCATAACGCTGCATGAGACCAATGGACACATCTAGTTTGGACTATGAGGAGCATGTCCATCCGAGTGACTGGGTCCACCAGAGTGCAGCACACCTGTGGCTCCAGGAGTTTGCTTTTTGGTGTTGCACCACAAAAGGCTCTATGTGTGAGTACATCAGGAGCTGTGGTGGATGGAAAGTTACAGGGGGCCAAAGGAGTTCAGGGTACAGGAGTCAGGAAGAGAGGCGTGGATGGACGGGTGCGGAGCTTTGAGGAGATTCCTCACACAGGGAGGAACGGCTGGATCAACCTGGTGAAGTTCTGGAGAGAAGATTACTTCAAGCAACTCCACAAACACATGGAAAAGACCTTCAAGACCCTTGGGCCCATCTACAGGTAGAGGGAGCAGGGATGGAGTATCACAGGTTTAATGTTTAGAGAGATTTGAGCATAACAACTTGCTTGAATTTAATTAAAGACATTTCACCTCTCACCCAAGAAACTTCTTGGACGAGAGGTGAAAGGTCTTCAAGAAAACACAAGCAAGTCCAGATGCCTACGTCTCCACTAGGGTGCCCAGACTTATTGAATTGTATCGTAATGTAATATCTTGTATAAAGATGAAAGAAGATACTGATACTAGCTTCCTAAGTCCGTTCATGAGTCAGCTTTACACAATCAGAGTATACATTAAAATTCCAGGCTTTTTTCTACCTTTCACTAAATGACTAATGTAATATGTAATATTAGTGAGAAACATGAAACTGGTACTTTTTTAAAAACATGTAATTGTTGTTCATCAGCTGTGCATGTGACTTTACAACATTGCCTTTGTGTGTGTGTGTGTGTGTGTGAAGGGAGCATGTTGGCTCACACAAGAGTGTGAACATCATGATGCCATCCGACATCGCTGAACTGTTTTGCTCAGAGGGCCTGCACCCCCAACGGATGACGCTGCAGCCCTGGGCTACACATCGCGAGATACGCCAGTTCAGCAAGGGAGTCTTCCTCAAGTCAGTAGCACGCCTGTGTAAACACCTGTGTGTCTGTGATTGTGGTTCCCTGTGGTTTTGTGTCTCTTTTGATCTAAATGTCTCAATTCAAGAAGGTTAAAGGGAGTATGAACATCCAAAAAAGAGAGCGAGCGTGAGCTAACCTTGGCTGATGAGGTGTCCACACACTGGCATATCTGACTTATACTTCCTGTCCAATTTCCACTTCCTGTCTTTAATTTAATGCATTTCCTCTACAGAACCTCGTTTTTCTTCTACTCTGGTTGATATTGCATGTTCAAGTAACTCCTCTGGCAACACATGTGTTGAAGTGCTATGAGCTAAATTAGTGGGTGGATGTCAGTGCTTGGTGCAACAGAGGAAAACACCAAAACACAACGTAGAGAGAGTTTGTGAAAATGAAAATGTATCATGTCATATCACTGTCATTTTATGACTTAATACGATATATTTCTTACCTTGACGAGGCTTTTTACATCATCATACGTCATGTGCTATTGTTAAGAGCACAGAAAAAATGAGAAAGGTCAAAGATCAAAGTTTAGGTTAAGATTCAATCAAATGTTCAGGGAAATAAACTCAGATACAACACAAATGTACACAGAATTTTTTTTATTATACCGTGGTTGAGCAGGAGTGAATTTCTCCTCTCCACAGGAACGGTGAGGAGTGGCGAGCGGACCGTCTACTGCTCAACAAGGAGGTGATGATGAGTGCCGCCGTGAAGCGTTTTCTCCCCCTCCTTGATGAAGTGGCGAAGGATTTCTCTCAAATGCTGCAGACGAAGGTCCAGAGGGAGGGAAGAGGAAAGGAGGGAAAACGCAGTCTGACCATTGATCCAAGTCCTGATCTCTTCCGCTTCGCGCTGGAAGGTTGGAGGTCATCATCCCCAGTGATTTGTGACCTGTGGTTTCCTCATGTATTTTTCATGTGTGATTGTGCAGCTGGAGTGTGCAGGGATTCCTGTTCTATTTAAACCAAGGCCAAAAGTTGTTTTTCCTTTTCTAAAGCCAAAGATTTGACTATAGTTATTAGTATTTAATGAGGAGTATTGAGTTGGGATTAGAGAGCTGTCAAAGGGATGGTTTGGTCCAAATGTAATATCTGTTTTTCAACCTTAGCTGACCTTTGTGTCTTCAGGGAGGGGAGGGGATGGATAAAGGCCACCTCCCACTTTTGACAAACATTTATTCAGTGTTACTATGAGCAAGGGTTTAGTCACAAAATGGTGACGCAGGCTGTGACACTTCACACGTCACATAAATTATGCAATCTGCAGGATCATCACCTTTTTCAAATGTTCAAAGGAAAACAAAATCTCACTGCCTCTGCTCTTTCTGGCTTCATTCAGACATTATTCTCACAGTCTAACCTGAGGCATGTATTCTAGATGTTGGAGGTCAAAGAGAACATGCATTTCAAAAATAGAAACCAATCAAAGCCTCTGCATTCCTCAGCCAGGTCTGCTCCTTTCATGTGCCTATCTGCAACGTGCCACATTCACAAGTGTGAATGCTCGTGTGACTCACACTGCACATCTGAGTGAAGTGGAGGAGAGTTGATGACTTTGAGTAATGCCGGTCCTAGCGGAGTGGAGCACACACAGAGCCAGGTGCTAAGCCTGGATAGGAATAGACCAATGAGGAACTATTACAGTCAGTGATGTGTAGTTAATACGACACAGGCACGTCTAATAGGTGCCGAGTGTCTGGTGGACGACAGGCGTGTCCTCTGAGACGCTGTCTCTGTGTGTGCAGTTGCATTTGAAAAATGTTGAATATTTGGTTACAGTTTACTGTAGAATAATAAAAAATAATAATACATGTTATATTTATATATATATTTTATATAGCTACTTTCTAACTTCCCTTCATATATCAATCAAATGCACAAAAGTGAAGATGAAATAAAATTGAAAAATTAGGTAATGTAGTGTAATATTATGGTAAAACCATGTTATTTCAAATGCAATAGTGTAATAAGGAGATAATATTACAGTAATACCATTTTATTTCCAGAGGCATATCCAGACATTACTTTGATAATGACAATTACTACGGGCTACCATCAGTGTAACACATGAAAATATTTGTGAATCAACTTGATAATTATCATATTACAAAGTTAAAATTCATTCTCATTGTTATTATGATGCTATTGTTTGGTTATTATGATATAAATAAGATGAGTTTTAAGTTGTGTTTTAGCATCAAACTTTGGTCTTTGCTGTGAATGTCTGTTAGATATGTGTCACCCTCACCAGCCTGTGCTCCTCCACTCTCCTCCTCCCATGCAGCCAGTTGCCATGTTCTCTATGGAGAGCGCATTGGCCTCTTCTCCTCCTCTCCCTCTCTGGAGTCTCAGAAGTTCATCTGGGCCGTGGAACAAATGCTGGCCACCACGCCTCCTCTCCTTTACCTGCCCCATCGCCTCCTGCTCCGCCTCGGTGCTTCTTTGTGGACCCAGCACGCCACTGCATGGGACCACATCTTCAGTCATGGTACAAAGAGCTGCAGTGATTGGACATTCAAACCCTCTTTAATCATTGTTTTCCTGCTTCATTACTCTCATCTCACCTGACTCTGTCCTGCATCTTGCAGCAGAGACCAGGATCCAGAGAGGGTATCAGCGCCTGTCGTCCCTGCAGGGCAGGAAGTCTGAGGCTGGGGCGGCAGACAGCCAGTACACTGGTGTGCTGGGTCAGCTCATGGAGAAAGGGCAGCTATCTCTGGACCTCATCAAAGCCAACATCACTGAGCTGATGGCAGGAGGGGTCGACACGGTATGTGTGTGTGTGTGTGTGTGTGTGTTTGCTGCCCTGGGCCAGGGTCTCCTTGTCTCTCCCTGACTGATAGTGTGTCTCCTCTGATCTCCTCCTCTGTGCAGACAGCTGTGCCCCTGCAGTTTGCTCTGTTTGAGCTGGGCCGCAATCCAGAGGTGCAGGAGAGGGTGAGGCAGCAGGTGAGAACATCATGGGCCCAGGCTGGTGGTGACCCTCACAAAGCACTGCAGGGGGCGCCACTACTGAAAGGCACAATCAAGGAGATTCTGAGGTACATAAAACTCAAGGCCCTATCTGCACAACATCTGTTGTTCTACCAATTTGTGAGTAAGCACAATTTTCAAACCGTCGCTACAAAGTGCTGTGAGTACAGTCCTTACATAGAACAAGTTTGTGTGTTCAGTGCTGGTGTAATAATAAGGATGGGTTAAATGCAGAAGTGAAATTCATTATCACTGATCAGTGTATGTGTGTGTGTGTGCAAATGTAAGACATTCTACTAATAAGCAGAAATTCAGTTGATTGTTAAACTAGGAAGGCTATAAATATAACCATCTCATCTCATCTCATCTACCAGGTTATACCCGGTGGGAATTTCCGTGCAGCGGATGCCAATCAAAGATATTGTTCTTCAGAATTACCATGTACCTGCTGGGGTGAGTGATTGTAGATTAGCGGCCCAAATCCTTCCGTAAACTAAAAACCTTTCCACAAACACATCAATGAGTGTTTTGACGGTGATGAAATCTGCCCTCAGACGATGGTCCAGGTCTGTCTTTATCCTCTGGGAAGGAGTTCAGATGTGTTTGAGAATCCACTGTGCTTCGACCCCGGCCGGTGGAGCAGCAGCAGAGAGGAAGGACAAAAAGAAGTCTCAGGCTTTCGCTCGCTGTCTTTTGGGTTCGGGGCGAGACAGTGTGTCGGGAGGAGGATTGCTGAGAATGAGATGCAGCTTTTCCTCATGCACGTGAGTGTCAGCAAACAAAAGACAGTGGGAGAGGGTGGCAGAGAATGACTGTGATGTAACACAAAGACAAAGGAGATGGAAGGTGCTGTGCTACAAGGAAGAGTGTACATTTCATAAATATTTCTACATAAACAAATAACAAGGACATCATATTTCCCTTTCATGCGTGGGAAAGGGAGGGGGAATCCTTTGTTTGTTACAATCTGCAGGCTCACTATTATTTCTTACACACTGGACCTTTAATTGTTAATAAGTCACTCCTGATGCCCTTCAAAAAGCTACAACTTAATTAGAAGTCTTTATTAGGACAAAAAGCTACATTGATTTTCTAGGAATTAGTTACGAATGTTAAAAAGCAGTTTACAAATACCTTAAACTTAGGTCAGATGCATTTCAGCCTTTAGGAGATAGAACAACCGGATTAATTAAAGCTCTGAAACGAACAAGGTGTGCTCTCATGTACAACAGTTATCCACAACCCAAAATATGCATCAGCACATTAGTAAATTATTTTATTGAATATTACTAAAGCATTTAAAAGCAGCTTCTACAACCTTAATGAATTATGCCTCACTACTACAACTGGAACATGTTAGATGTACTGAGATTCGTGATGAAAAAAATTATAATCTGGGAATTAATGTCACAAACTAACTATTGACCAAATGTGTCACATTTGTGTAGTGGACTAAAACACACACAAAGAAGTTTTCAGTTGCATTAAATGTAAATCACAAAACAGCTTAATTGCATTACTAGTCTAAAGACAATGTATTTACATTTAAGCCACACATGGTCCTCTTTAATTAGACTTAATACACAATACTGGTTCAAAATATAGTGTAGCATAAATCCCCCGGTGTGTTTATACAATCTCTCTCCCTCCCAAGTCGACAGCAGAGATGCACACAGAGGAGAAAGAAAGAAAGAAAGAAAGAAAGAAAAGAAGAAAACAGGGAGAGAAAAATATTATTAAAATAATGATAATAATAATAATACATACACACATACATATATATATATATATATACTGTACTGTATGTGTGTGAGTGTGTGTAGGATTTACTTTGTCACATCTTCTGGATTAGCCTGATATAATTTAAGGTGGGAGGCCAGGTTACTCTTATGTGCTACTGCCACTTTAAATAAGGTCATAACCTCATGTTTGTATTGTTAGAGATGTGTGTGATTATACATTTTTTATATTTTTTATCTCTTATTTTTGTCCTGATTGTCTAGATCCTGCTGAACTTCCATATCAGCGTGTCGTCCTCAGAGGATATCAAGACCACATACACCCTCATCCTCCTGCCTGAGAAACCACCGAGGATCACCTTCAGCAAGCTCTGACACACACACACACACACACACACACGCTGTTCGACATTCATGACTTGAGGGGACATTGCATTGACTTACATTCATTTCCTGGAGACTTACTCTAACCTTAACCACAATTACTACTGGCCTAATCCTAACCCTGACCCTAACCTTACCCTAACCCTAACCTAACCTTAAAACATATCTTCACCTTAAAATATAGTCGTTTACATTGTGCTGAGTTACTTTTTGTCCACACAAGGAAGACAAGTCCCCATAACTGTGACTGTGTAAACAGGTTTAGGTCCCCACAACATTAGTAATACCTGGACACGAACACACACACACACATACACACTATATTCTCTATATTCAGTCCAATAATCTCTCATGCTGACTAATAAAAGTTATCACCACCTCTTTCTGCTGTTGTCTTCTTTCAGAGCAAGCTTGCAAAAGCAGCACTAACACCGCCACCCACCAGGTGGCGCTCAGGCTCAGATGAATCAATTTATTTACATTTGACGCGGATGTTTCTCCTTCCAGCAGTCACTTAAACTTTCTGTACGCTGCTACACCTGCTACAGGTTGGTCAATTACCTTTTCAAACATTTAAACTTGACAAACCTGACACATTTCACACGTTGCCTCTGTCGTGTAGCTCGTTAACACTGTTAATTGTTTTTGTTTTATCGTTCCTGCGCTTCCTGTTCATTCCTTTATCTTAGATATTGAGTACTGCTGAGGTGAAAGTTGCATTTTGTCTGGATTAAAAAAAGGGTTTACACTTGTTTACTACTGCATGTCATAGGTACGTGCATACATATTGCCACTGCATTTTAAAATCACTGCAAATAGCCGCATTTAGTCATTTAAAAGTGCATAAACAGGCAATGAGTCGTAAAATCAGTCGTGAAATTGCATCTTGATTGTGTGTTGTGTTGCACTTGCTCATCACAGTGTTGTGTGACTTCACATGTGAGTCCACAGCTCTTAGTGAAGACAGTTTCTCAGAGTGTCTGATGGGAGGGAGGCGAACACTGAACAGGGAGTAACCAACCAGGCTGTAAATGGGTTCTTAAAGTTGTGGAGGTGGCTCATGTGGATGTCACTCAGGTGTGGGAGTGGAGAGCCGACAGTCCACTGAGACACGGTATTCTCTCATTGAAGCCTTGAAAATGTTGTAGATAAAAGCTGAAAATCGTTTTGACCTTTACTAACTTTGTATTGACCTTCGCTGATTTAGTGCTGGCTGTTGTATCACACATTACGAGGGTGACTTATAGAGCAGAGGCTGCGGGCTAAATGTTCTCACGTCAGCCGTGGATCAAAGGTCTGTTTGTCCTTTGGATAATGATTTACACACAGTCGGCCTGGGTTGATGTATAACTGTACATAGATAGAGCGCTTCAGAGTGCAGCTCTGCAGACTCATACATGTGGAAACTGAAGGTCAAATGTCAAAGTGCATGCACCTGAGCAGTGACACACACTTAATCCAGATTTCACAAACTCTCTGACATCAAGAACCCCAAACTAAATCTGCAATGAACTGGAAATAAAGGCCCACGAGACAATGGATAAATACAACAAAATGTCAGATACAAATCTGTTCTTAGGACATGATATATATCATATATCAGAATAATGTGTCAGGCAGCATGGTCCCATCTGAAAGAAAGGATAAGCAGATTCAGAACACGTTTTACTTTGAAGTAAAAGACAAGACGGGGTAGATATTAAGAGCAGGTGTATTTGGTCTTTGTAATGAAAAGTCATAACAGCTGGAAACATGCAGATAAAGTGGGTCAATTACTAGGACAAATGCTCCTCTTGGGTTGGGTTGGAGTGACAGAGCTGATGTAATAGCCACTGAAAAAAAGGAGAATTTATAAAGCCCTGTTGCTGCTGCAGAGCCGTTAGAGTACTTCAAAGTAAAACTGTGCATTTTGGGAAAACACAGTATTTTCCTCCTTTGCCTGCAGTGACTGAAGTGCTGGATTTGTGATATTCCTCTGGGTATTTTGTGAGAGATGGATTGTTAAGCTGTTTAATGTGGAACCATGTGATGTGCCACACAATAGGAGATCACTGACTGAGCATGAAAGTAAGTATGAGCTCAGAGCTGCAGATCCAAAACAACCTCGCTCTGCACGAGATCTGTACTGTACGTCTTTTTCCACTCTGTGGACACGTGTGTTGGAGTTTTGTGTCTCTGATTGGGAAACCTACAGTTGTGAGCATTGATTTTCAAAGACTCTGTAGCGAGCATTTAGCGTCATCATCACTACCTTCTGACACAGATTAGCGTGATATGAGTTATTCAATTGAGTTTGGTCCTCAAAGGATATTCTAATCATTTGAATGGCCCTTCATAGGAAAAACCCTTATGTAAAACAATATTCAACCCAAACCCAGAGAGAAACTCCTTCAAGTACTTAATCAATTTATCTAATTAGTCATGTATGTTATTCCAATGTATTATCAGACATTTGTACTTAAATTAATATTTGTACTCTCAGTGAATTACTTACCAACAATAATAAATACAGGTGGTTTATGTTTTAAGTTGTTCTACTTCTAGGCATTTAATTTAACTTAATTCATGATCAATTAAGACATTAATTATTAATAAATGAGTACACATACAATAATGAAAAATAATATATAAAAAAGTAAATGTAAAATATAAGATTACTAGTTTTCAAAGAAGTTTCCTCCGGTTGTGTCTGATCTTGACATGTTTTGTTATTTCAGTTTGCGAAAACCCTAATGATTAATCAAGTGGTTATTAAGTCTAGAAAACAACAACATATTTAGTATGAGTTAAATGATAAATGGTTATTAAACTGTTGATGTAAAACAATTTACTTATCAATTTATAACCCGCCTACTCAACAGAGGGTAGAAAAGGGTGTGAAGTAGTTCACAGATAGTGTTGATCATCAGAATTAAGATGATGTGACCTGTAAAAGTGTCACTACCTTATGTACCATGTATTTTTCCCACATTTTTTCGCATCCTCTTGACCCACTTAGTCCTACACCAACTAGGTATAATCACCTCTCTGTTGCACGCAGTTGATTCGCTGTGAAAGCAGCGAGTGGGTGGAGAGTTGCAGCACATGGTGAGAGGGTAGAAATGAATGAAAAAGTCTGACCTGCACTCAAGACTTGAAGAATAACGGGTGCAGAACGTGAGCTGAGTGAAGGATAAAGACAGAGAATCAAATCTAGAAAAGTTACAGAGAAAGGGAACTTTTAAGATTCACAATTGGAGGAAAAGGACATTTTTGGATTGATTGAAGGTTTACACAAAATGGGTAAGTAAACTAATTCCATTTTTATATACAGGGGTGCAGAGTTAAAAGGCTGCCATCTTAGTGCACTTATGTTTCCTGAAAAACCAGCTTTCTGCTATGTGAATGGCATCATAGTGTCTTGATGTGCGTGGGAAAGAGAAGACTGAGCGGACACTAATTCTTACACTCTGGAACTTTAAATGTATCATATTTTAGTGGTTATTTGTCTTATTCTAGTGGCAGTGACACAGCGATTTAAAAAGTCATTCCACCATGAACTTTTCAGGAATCAATCTGTTGAATCTGTTTGAAAAGGTCAGATACTGCCCCCCTCTGTGATATTTGTCAGATGCAGTTTGACTAAATATGCCCTCCTACCTTGGGGTCACTGAATGACTACACACACAGAAATGTTCTGACCTGCCGTCATGTTGGAATGTGGCCCAGTGCAAACAGAACAGGCTATTTTTGGTATATTGTGGCCACGCCCATCACCTGCTTCACCTCTCTTATCAGTCACAGAGGCTGTGCAGCCACTGATATTCTTGCATCATCTGTGTCTTTTTTTCCCTAAAGCCTTCCATTAGGTGTCTGTCTGTGTGTGTGTGTGCGTGTGCGTCGTGTGTGTGTCCCATGCATACACTCCTGGATGTGTCCGGGAACAATCTCAGTGGGACGCGTAATGATGTGTGCGGCAGAACTGGGTCACAGTGAGGTGCACAAAGAGAGGAGGGGGGGGCATAAAGAGAAATAGCAAATCTACAGGATAGAAGAGCTTATTTATTCTGCAAATGCCCTTAAAATGTTCACCAAATTGATCCGTCTCAGATTTTATCTTTGGAACAAGTGGGTGGACCATAAATTTAAAGCATAACACCAGACAATGAAACACCTTACAGCTTAAAAATAGCCGAAGTATATTTTTTGAATATTTGTCCAGTGTAATTTACCAGATGTTTGGCTTGTCAGATTCCTTCTTTCTCTATCTCACCTTCTATTCTTCCTCCTCCTTTGTCCTCACCTCTCGATTGTCCTGTTAGCACCGACCTTGGCTGTCACACTCTGGTCTTCACTCTGTCCTCCTCTGCATTTGGCAGACATTTCAGGCTTGACTGACTCTGACATCCTTTTAAATGGATGCCATTGTACTGACTCAAGAGACTCTGCCAGGTACCACAATGCACACATGGGTTCCATTTATGGTTTTGTATTTATTGAGATCTTCAGCAGCAGCAGTGACTGGCGGGGTCATACGGAATGACATACTGTCGTCATCCTAACAAACCTGTGCTGTGTTTGAGATCGTTCTCACCAAAGTTATTTAAATTAATCCAGAGGGAAACATGTATGTGTGGACCAAAGACATTTCAATCAAGACCAGCCTCATGGTGATGAAAGAGTAAAGGTCAAAGTCACAACACTCACAGTCATTACACCATAAAGACAACTCTAACAGGTTGGTTGTTGTGATTCTTTAGCCTGGACTGTTGATAGGTTGTTGTTAATATTCATTACTGTATACATTTATATTATTAGATCATTTCATTTCAAAGCTGCCCTGCAATGTCTTTGTATTCATGATACTATATGTAATGTAAAAGTTATAGTAATAGTAATGTACCCACAGAAAATGACTGCAGTTGTCCTTCATATTGGAGGATTTAATATTTTTACAGCTTGTTATTTTAGTTTTACAACTTGATGTTAATTGTGTTGGTTGCCTTTCAACCTCCAGCAGCAGCAGCAGCAGCTGTTTTATCTGAAAAAAGCTGTCAAAGTTATCACATGCCCAGCATCAAATGGTCAACCAGCATAAAAAGCAACACATTAGTGAACTCAAGAGCCAGATATCTGTTAGAAGACAGCTGCAAGAGGAGTCAATGGTGGACTCTTTAAATGTGTCATGGCCAGTCTAACAGATTTTATTGTGAACAAAATGTAAGGAATATTAAGATTGTGGAGTGAGGGAAGAAGGGACTTGGCGTGACAGGCAGACTAGAAACACAATGAGCAGGGATCTGAGGCAGAAGGAGAACAAATGATTACCAGGAAGAACTCAGACACGAGAAAAATACTCATTTGACCACGAGTTTTGGACCTCATTGACACAATGAACATACTGATAATGAGATAAGGAAAGTGAAGGAGACGAGCTGAGTGGGTGATGAGGCTCAGATGGTGCTGGCATCGTCCAGGAAGGAAAAGAGAGATTTAGACAGACGTAGACAAACTGGACAAATCTGTCTGTTTGGTCATGAAAATACCTGATGTCTCAGGTTTCTATTCATGCAGAAATAGAGGGTAATGTTATTTTCTTTTTCTATTACATTATGTGTGAAGTCTGAATCTTGCCTGAGTCTATAAAACAACCTGCCATTAATATATTCACTATATTCCATATGTTGCATTAATATCAACCTCAGTTTGTTTTTGCAGAATGTTTTCCAGCATTTTACTTTAGATTCATATGTGTTTTCAATAACAGGCGAAAAATTGTAAATGTTTGTTTTATGTGTATGACAACTAACAGCTGACAGATTCAGTGTTACAGAAATAACTGTCAGAAACATTATGTCTGACACACATTTGCACATTGTTATTTATTAAGAATTGGGTCGCAGTGGTTTACCATCTTTGTGCGCACATATTCGACATGTGTTTTCCCTCTGACTAAAGTCTGCTGGGGTGAGCTAACACTGGCGTGTGGCAACACAAATTAGTTGCACTCTGTTTGACACTTCATTTGTACTCACAGGTGGAGTTGGCAGTCGAGCTTCTCTCCCTGCCGTCACTCCATTGACAACTTTTCTCTGTCACTACAGCTTGCTTCAGACGCTACTCTGAGGTGATGTCACTGCCAGACTCTTTCATCCAGCGCCAGCAGCTGGACGCCAGCATGGCTGACACCTTCCTGGAGCATCTATGTCTGCTGGACATCGACCAAGAGCCAATCACAGCGCGCAACACCAGCATAATCTGCACTATCGGTGAGTGGGACAACCTGCTGCAGAGAGAAAGTCTTCCTTTCAAGTTTGTTTTCTGACTGCCAGCTCCTCTGGGCTGGTGGGACTTCCTGTTGTTGCCGCTTTTCTGCTCAGAAAAAGACTAAACTATTAGAAGGAAAAACAAGACACAGTGGTGCGAATTGTAATGTTGTTTTTTCAAGGTTGGAGAAGTGGTTAAAAAATTGAAAATGCTTTAAAATTGTTAGTGTATTTCTTTCACAGTAAACGGTCACATGACTGAGTAGTTTGCTTATTAGATGGAGAAATGAAAATAAGTTGTAAAAGGAAAACCGCTCCATCTGGACCTCCCTTTCTCTCTAAGTCATTATGTCAACATTTCCCTTACATTTTTGAATCCCTCTGTGGTTACAAAACACAGGTTTGGTTGCTTATAGCATAACACTGTCTCTTTTAGTGTGATTTAAAATAGTGACATAATCATTTTTGACTATTTCCTGTATGTATTCATATTAATATGCATTTTACCACTGCTGAAAGTGTCTGAAAAACCTTGAACAGTGAAAGTGCTTGAGTGTGACCTTAGACGATGTATGTGGACCCTGAATACAAAGACTGAACTCCAGTGCTTTGATTCACAAGATAATGGCTTTGATTCACTAACAGTTTTTTTTTTTATCATTGCTTCATTATTTTCTTAAATATCAACATAATTGATTTCACTCTGACATCCTCAGATTCCTTATTTTGTTGAAAGTAACTGTCACATATTATAGCCGCTGAGCATTTGTAATTTTTACTTAAAAACAGTGATCATCATCTTTAATTTTCTGTAATAGTAATGTCATGGTTTCTCTTAATCTTCTTCCTTTTAGGCCCTGCATCCCGTTCCATCCCCAAACTGCAGGAGATGGTGAAGGCAGGGATGAATATCGCTCGTCTGAATTTTTCTCATGGCTCACGTGAAGTGTGTACACCTCATAAATAGAATCATAAACACAGTCACGTACCATTCATGGTCATTCATGTAGTGATTCTCATAGTGCCTCTCTTGTTTTGTCTCTTAGTACCACGGTGAAACCATCAAAAACATCAGAGAGGCGGTGGAGACCATAACCTCTGATCCTTTGTATTATCGGCCGGTTGCCATCGCCTTGGATACGAAGGGTCCAGAGATCCGCACTGGATTAGTGAAAGGGGTGAGCATGTTATGCATCGTCTACCAAACAATTTGAATCAAATCAGTCCCTGAGGTGTAAGAAAATATGCCAACAATGCATACTTTTTTCTTCAACTGAACAGGAGCAGGTAGCATGGACTCATTTCCTTATGTCTCACCTGATTATGTTGTTCTTAAGGTTGCTGTGTGAACTAATAACTCCAGACTGTTAGAAATCCCTCTGTGTTGTGATTTGCTTGTCGTGTCGGTTGCACACTGTCCATCGCTGTCATTCTAAATATCTGAAAAGAATCACCAGAAGCACACGGCCTCAAACACACCTGAAAGTTGAAGCTCAGCACGGCATTAATGCTGGCAATGGATGGAACAGGTTTCAGTGTGGCTCATGTTTGCAGTCTGGTTTTATAAGAACAAACGGTGCACAAAGTCTGAAATACTTGATTGTTACAACCTGGCTTAAAGGACGGACATAATATGGAGACCACCGTGGGGTATGCAGAGAAAGCTCTGCCCCTGTGCTGTGCAAGACATTTGTTTTCCGTCTTTGAACGTTACCTGTCCAGACTGCATCCACAAAGCTTGGAGCACAACAGGCATAGAGCCAGTTGTTTTAAGCAGTACTTTATTTGCGGAGCGTTCTATTGGCAGAGCACAGCTTTTCAATGTTTGACACACACATTCGTGAGAAGCCAAAATTGTGAGGGTGATTAAAACATGATTCTGCCCAACTGAACATCCAGGTTTATTTTTATCCCTTTGTTGAAGAATTCCATGGGCACGTGCCTGTGTTTTTAGCCATAGTCCATCCACATGCAGCTTTCTCACTTTACTAGCACTGTGTAGCTGTTGTGCGTCCGCCTTGCCTCCATCGTTAGAACCTAAAATACATCACTCTGTGTGCAGCACGGGAATGTGAGGTCCCACTTCACACCTGAAACTAGACTACGACTATCTAGAAATATGTGATCTGCTCATGTGCACACCAGCCCTTCAGTTACAGGCCTTTGGAGCCATTACACAACAGAAAGTGATGCATCAACGTACTCTATACCAGGGATTCCCACTGTCCCAAAGGACACTAAGTTTGTCATAATGTTTCCTTTGTTGCTGTAAATTGGCCTTCTGCAGCTGATGCTTTCATCATAATCACTTGAGGTACCATGTGGGAAAAGAATATCAGGCTGATGACACATTTTTACTTCAATTGTAATCACTGTTTTATGTTTTGGCTGAAATATAATATTTGTTATTAGCTGTATTTGATTTATAGAAATCATCTCAGGATCCCTCTACTGTATACTGCAGCTGCTTTCAGAAAATGCTCTGAACTCTGGAGATTCTCCACAGATTGTATGTGTGTGCAGAATGTCCATGTTTAGTGTTTGAATGAGCTCATTGTGAGGACACAGAAGGAGAAACTCTAGATAAAACACAGAGAGCAAATGGGGAAACTCTGGAGAATTTGACTGAAAACAGTTAAGTCTCCATGTCAAGTTATAAATGGCGATTGTAAAGCCTAATGGCAGAGGGAACAAAAGATATTTTAAGCCACTTAGTTCTGCAGGGTAATGAAATGAGCTACCCACAGTCACTGCTTACCTGAGAGGCCAAGACACTGTAGAATAGGGGTGGGAATCACAGGATCCCTCACGATCTGATACGATACGCGATACATGACAATGGCACGACAATCATATCACGATTCGGCAAAATATCTGTCTGACAGAAGAAAACAAAACGTCCATGAAAAGTTAAAACTGCAGGATTTCTCTATTTATTCACAACATAGAGAACAATAGTGCATAAAGTCTATGTACTGAACGTAGCATGCAGCAAAGGCAGCATGAAGAAGATTGCTAGTCACCACAGCCTGGTAAAACATGTGGAGCATCTCACTGCACACCTGGAAGGACTGGAGTCTCGTCTAGTCTAGTTGTCACTGGCTGAAGAGGGGGCATACACCTGCGAAAATCCACCGCCACCTCTTTGGTTTTTGTTGTGTTCAGGGCTAGATAGTTCTTCTCACTCCATTTTGTGAAAATCCCTTGTCAGCTGCCTGTACTCTCCTCTCCTCCCTCTCCATATTTAATACATGTCACAATCACCGTATCATCGGAGTATTTCTGGATGTGGCATGACTCAGAGTGGTGCATGACATCCATTGTGTATAGTGTGAACAGGAAAGGGGCCAAGGCAGTCCCCTGTGGATGGAAAGTGCTTTATAAATGAAGACTGATTGATTGTTTGATTGAAAAATTCTGCAGATGTATTTGGCGACCCAGTCTCTGAGATGATGACATCAGAGATTGAACCACTGTCATAATTGTAACATGCCAACAGAGAATGTTCAGTATTTGTGTCAGTAAAAGCAGAACAGGAATTATTTTTCCATATTTGTGAGAGATACACTGTTAGCTGGTTCTTCTGTGGGTGGTTAACTATATGCAGGACTGTTATTTACAGTATATCTGTTTAAATCTCCTTCAGTACACGCACAGGCTTGAAACTCTTCTCTTTTTTTTTTCAAACCACACATGCTAACAGCTTTTACAGGGTTTATTTTTTTAACAAGTCCAGTATGTTAAAAAATGCTATTTTATGTTGTACTGAGCTAAAAACCTTGTTCCTCCAGTGCCCTTTGCTTTATGTGTTGATGAAAAAAGAGATGATGGTGTTTACCTGAAGGCAACATTACTTCTTTCTTTTCTTTTTCCTTACACTGTATGTCTTTCTGTGATGTTAACTCTGTGTGTGTTTGAACAGAAAGTGGAGGAGGAGGTGGAGCTGGAGAAGGGCAGCAGTGTTCGTGTGGTGACAGCAGAGAGTGACAAAGACAAGACAGATGGAAAGATTATCTGGGTTGATTACCCCAGTCTTTCCAAAGTCCTCCAGAAGGGAGGGAAGATCTACATTGATGACGGCCTCATTGGACTCAAAGTCACAGAAATTGGTAACTTCATTCATTACACTGACTAAAATAAATAATGTAGAAATGATATTTCTGTGCTACTATCCTTATTACTTCTTATTTTCTCGTACTTTATTTGTTTTGCAGTCCAAAGAGGTTTGAAACCACTTCCTCAAGTAATGTATTGATACAACAGAATAACTGAATACAGTGTGTGCTTGTTTTACAGTCTGCTTGCACATATACTGTACATACCTGCATACAGTACAGTATGCATTCCCACATTGATTTAAATATATATGCAGTATAAACGCATAGTACTGCCTACACACATCCTGGCATTGTCATTCTGCTTCTCATTTCATTAGCCTTCACATCTATTCAGTCGTGTTCACCTAATGACCTCTTGATGATTGCCTTTGTCTCTCATTGTGAATGAGATTTTTTTTTTCATTTAACGAAACCTTGCTAAGCTGAATAAACCATTCATCGTCTTTCAGTTCCCCACATTGTGTCTTTGATAATGAAATTCTTCTTCTTTAAAAACATAGATTGTTTTTTTCAGGTTTGAGTAACCTAGAGTCGAGTCAGCCATCACAATCCTTTCAGAACAATGTTTCTGTTCGGGGTTTTTCTAAATTATGGCTTAGCTCAGGTACACAGTTGTTTAATTTAATCCCGAACAGCTGGAAGTTGAGGGTGAGTGGGATTCAAACCCTAGGATCTGTTTTAATTGTCTTAAATGTCCTTCGTTCCTTCTGGTTTGCAGGTCCTGACTGGGTGGACACAGTGGTGGAGGCTGGTGGACTGCTCTGCAGCCGCAAAGGCGTCAACCTCCCCGGCTCGGAACTGATCGGCCTGCAGGCGGTCAGTGAGCGAGACGAGGCCGACCTGAGGTTTGGGGTGTCTCAGGGTGTGGACATAGTGTTTGCCAGCTTTATCCGCTCGGCCCAGGATGTCAAGGATGTGCGGCGAGTTCTGGGAGCGCATGGAAAAGACATTAAAGTCATCAGCAAAGTGGAGAGCCGACAAGGGGTTCTGAAGTGAGTCACAGAAAAAAAAGCTTCTGATTTGAAGTCACTTAGGCATTTATTTTTGAGTGATGTAGTAGCTCAAGATTGTGAGTCTGTCTTAATGTGACAGAATTTATGCTGCTGATGGCAATTTGCCACTCCTGTGGACAGCCAGTGAGTGATGGATGGACATATGTCAGCTCAGGACGTGACACATCTGTATTAAATATATTTGTGTGGCTGTATGTGGGTTATTGCTGCCACTTAGAGTCCAGTGTGTGATAATTACGATATTAGCAGAAATTGAATGATCTACCCACAAATACGTTTGTATAACTGCTTTTAGATAAAAAAAAAACCTTTAACATTTGAAAATGCAAAATGCCAGAACATGCAAAAAGAAATGAGCCTGTTTCTTACTAGGTATATAACGTCAGTAAACATTTTCCTGAGGAGTTAATGATGTCAGTTTTCTTCAACAGATCGTGATTTCAGTTTTTTTAATTATGTTTTCATTCTGAGGAACCCTGGTTGCAGATGACGTCTTAGAATTTCCGATTTCAAAAACTGAGACAACGGTCTCACCTTCACTAAATCTTACACACTGGACCTTTAAAATATCAGACTCAGTTTATGTTACTGCTTTACATGTTTGTGATGCATGTCCTTTTTTAAATCCCCTGCAACTGCATATTTTCTCAAATCTGTTGCATCGTCACGACTTCTCTGTTGTGACATATAGATGTGGTTCAAGTGCTGTCAATTTATTATTCTGTATTTCTCCCTTCTGATGCCTGCTAATTCCACTCTCCTTTTTTATCCTTAATGCTCACATCATTCACTATCTCATCCCCCTTAATCTGTCTGTCAGTTTTGACGAGATCCTGGCTGAGAGTGACGGTGTAATGGTTGCCAGGGGTGACCTGGGGATTGAGATCCCAGCAGAGAAAGTCTTCGTTGCACAGAAGATGATGATTGGGCGCTGCAACTCTGCTGGCAAACCTGTCATCTGTGCCACGCAGGTCAGAGCCCACAGAGAGCATGATTTAGATGCAGTTTTCCACTTAAACTACAGTGTGTTAACAAAATCCAATGTGGCATTGGTCGGAGTAAACTTAACATTAATGCAAGGAACTGAAATGAAACACAAACACACACCGACCTGTCCAGGTGAGTCATCATCAAACACATATACACATTTTCTCTCTGTGTACACACACACATTCCTGCGTACACATTCCTGCAGCCATGCAGTGTCACAGTGCCGTATCTTATTTTTGCTTCAGGCCTTGATTCAGAGTGACAATGTTATAACACACACACACACACACCACACACACACACAAAAAAAACACTAATTAGCTTTAGCTACCTACAAAAATGCAGTCTCTCAGGCAATGCTGATCATTGACTCATAATACTGGTCTCTGGCATGTCTATGATCCGGCAGGGTCATGCTCCTTTTCTGATGTTCATCCATTCATAAAGCCATTATCTCTTCTCTACATTCTCCACCTCAATCCTGTGTTCCTCACATCACTCATCCCCCTCATCTTCGACTGGATAGATAGTGATCAGACCCTTTGTATTTTCAAATGGTGACATTTTGGTTGTGGACTCGCATGAATCTGTGTGTGTGTGTGTGCGTGTGTGTGTGTGTGTGTAGATGCTGGAGAGCATGGTGGCCCACCCAAGGCCAACTAGAGCAGAGGGCAGTGACGTTGCCAACGCCGTGCTGGATGGAGCCGACTGTGTGATGCTATCCGGGGAAACAGCCAAGGGACTGTTTCCTGTAGAGGCCGTCGCAATGATGCACTCGGTATGTGTTTTCTGTGCGTGCAGTGTGATTCTGTCCATTCTGTTACATCTGACGTTGGCGCCTTTCTTGATAATCCCGCTCACTGCTCTGTGTCTGTCAGATCTGCAGGGAAGCAGAGGCAGCCATTTTCCACCAGCAGCTATTCGAGGAGTTGCGCCGCCTCACTCCTCTCTCTTCTGATCCAACAGAGGTCACAGCTATAGGAGCTGTGGAGTCCTCCTTCAAATGCTGTGCTGGAGCCATCATAGTCCTCACAACCTCTGGCAGGTGTGTACTTCATACTAACCCTGTCATCTTAAAGAGCATTTTGGCAATTCTGCAAAACCCTGGACCTCATTCAACATGTGTCCTTTTAAAAACTGGCACTACTTTCATAAATTAACATTTAATATGTACCTGACTGCAGCTGAAATAGAGATCAGAAAGAAAGAAAGCTTGTTAGTCTTACTTAGTCATTCATCCAGCTTGTGGTTATTGAAGAAGATTTGAATCAAGGAAATACTCAAATTGGTTTATATCTGAAGACATTAAACATATGACCCTAGAGTCTTCTTTATTTATTTCATCCTAACTTTAAATGTTTTACTAACCAGCATATTTAAAGCTCACTAAAGGTATTTCATGATGTTTACAACTGTGACTACTTCTTTTTAGTCTTAGCCTTTAAATATACATTTACTGAACAAGGTATAAAATGTCAATATATCTTCATATTTACTGTTCAGATGTCAATCTTTTGACTCTCAGCAGCATATTTGCCAAGTGGAAAGCTCATGTTTGTTGCAAATAACATTGTGGTCACTCTCCCTTTAGTTAAGATTAAGGAAACTGAGAAACATTAATGTTGCTGTCAGCAAAAAGTTGAAACGACCTGCTACATGAAAGACCCACTGAAACTCGTACATGTTTTGGCTTAGGACACAAATAATGAGGTAAACAAATGTACACTTTGAACATTTTTCCTACAGACCTTTAAAGGTTTGAGTTAGTCTTCAATAGCTGAGCGGAGGTACAGATTTAATATTGCAGCACTGTTTTCTCCCTTTGCATCTTCAGAGGTAGGATGTTGTGGACTATAATGTTTATTGTGTTCCACTTTTGTGTTTTTAGTGTATTTCTGTCAGTTGCTTTGTAAGCTAACTTTCAGTCTTGGAACATTTCTTCATCAATATATCATAAAGTGTATCCATGTGTGATAGACCCCATATAAATAATATGAAGAAAATAATAAATAATGATTGGAAATGCTTCCAGTTTTCCCTCAGCAACCTGCCATCCTCTGTGACATGTGTTTATCTACCAAGCAGTTGCAGTTAGTTTTGGATCAATGCTGCCATATTATGACAGCAGGAAAAAGTGTTGAATGACCTTGAAAGAGGGTTTATTTGTTGCAGTGAGCAACAAGAGCCTGCTCAGCTCGCTGTTGTTTCTATAGGCACTTCACCTAAAGTCACTATGTATTTACATCTATGAAAAGGCATCATGTTCCACTGTCCTGTGCCCCACCTCTCCTCTGACCCCGATCATTCCTTTCACCCCAACCGGACGAGGCAGGTGCTGCACTTTTATGAGTTCTGTCAGAGATTTTCCTCCATAAGGGTTTTTTCTGAATTGAACTGAATTGAATTAATCATCATCAAAACATCCACATCAATTGATCCACATAATGATAGTTGGTAAAAGGGGAGCACTGAGGCTGGTGTGGAAACATCGTGTGTCAGCAGTGATAACTCACTTTTCGTCCTTGTCCCTGCAGATCAGCACATCTCCTGTCCAGGTACCGGCCTCGCTGTCCCATCGTCGCAGTCACCAGAAGTCCTCAGGTACATTCTATGAACTCACCTCAGACATTGATCTCTCCTTGTGTTTACAAACAATGCCGCTGTCTTCCTAGAAACATGACCACATTGTTGGCGACACCCTCCACTCTGAAGAGTATTTGATGGAGTCAGTATTTACTGTCAGTGTCTGCTGTCAGTGTTAACGATGCCAGATTAGTCTCACTGACAGAATATTGATGGAGTTTTATTTTGAGTTTAAAATATCTCACACACTAATTTAAAGTAGGTCAACATACACCTATGGTTGTTGCTCATGTGGGGATAATCTGCAGAGGTCAGGGGATAATCTGCAGAGGTCAGGGGTCAGAGTCAGAGCCAGAGCAGCACATCTGGAACTGCTGCTGCTTTCATGGAAGCATGACACTGTGATTCCGTATAATTACTCCAAAGTCAGTTGCTCATCCCTGGAGTTGATATTAATTTTTACCAAACTTTTCTTTTTACAAACATAAAAGTGTACGATATATAAGTTGTAATATAACCCATTTTTGCTAGCACTGAGGAAATAAAGAGCCAAGCCACTTTCTACAATAAAACAAGGCACTTTCATAAAACTTTTATATATCTTACTCTGAAACAGGGAAATAAAAACATGAAATTAGAAGAAAGGTCAAAAGGTAATTTAAGTAAAATGTGTTTATTCGGCCAGTTTCACTATTGTTGGTTCGTGTTTGTCCTGGGGCGCACGACTTGCATCTATTAAAGCAGGTTGTATCAGAGCAAATGTGTGTAGCAATAATATTTATCTGCACAGCAAATTTAAATTTCTTTAGATTGTTAAAATGTCAAAGATGTTTACAGCTGGGACCACTACAGGTGAGAATCTAAATTAAGTCTTGATCCAACATTAAAGGCTACTCAAGTGTTTAGAGCAGAGTATGACATCACACTCCTTTTCTGTTTGCTGTTATCAGAGCCTTTGTTTTGGCCTGAGTCCAGCGTTTAAGTACCAAAGCCAGACCCGTTAATAAATATGCTGCATTCAAATGCAGTCGTTTATTGTCTTCATACGACCAGTTCCCAGTCACATTAACAGACGAAGAAGAAGGAACATTGAGTCTTCTACCACACACTCAGTGTTACATGTCTG
The DNA here is from genome assembly GCF_019176455.1 of Solea senegalensis. Classification (NCBI taxonomy): domain Eukaryota; kingdom Metazoa; phylum Chordata; class Actinopteri; order Pleuronectiformes; family Soleidae; genus Solea; species Solea senegalensis. Next base: position 20,037,199 of record NC_058029.1, read on the forward strand.
TTTTCATTGGTGACCAGTTGGACTGGTTAGGCACAATAGCTCACTTGGATTAGTTGTCACATTTTTTTCTGGCATGTGTGCTCAACTGTCTATATAGTGGCATTCAAGTGCTTCATAATGGACCTTTAACCCTTACAACACAGAGCATTTTGACTGCTTTTTTTCATTACTATGTTGAATGTATATACAGAGGCTACAAGAATGTGTCTTATGGCGCATTTCCACTGGCTCTACTCGCCTCACCTTGGCATGGCACGGCACGGCACGATGAGGTTGCATCGCCACTACAAAAAAGTACCTACTTAACGTGGGCGGAGTCATCACTGCACGGCTGAGTGAGACTGCGGTGACTTCGTTTTATGCGACACACACACGAGTGACTAGTCACTTTAAACCAAACTTCTGTAGTTGTTGGAGATTAACCCACGTTTTAGGATTGTTAAGTAGTTTTAACTGATCTACAATTTGGCACTATTCGGCTTGATTTCTGTCCACACGTCTCCAGAGTACAGCCTTCTACTCCACAGATTACAGCGGCAGCGGTCTGTGATGCCGCTCGTGGTCGCCGGCGATGTCCCTGAATACACCACTCCACTTGTTAAATATAGAGGTTTCCCTGGTAGTTGTGGGAGATTAACCCACGTTTTTAGGAGTGTTAAGTAGTTTTAAGTGCTTTACAGTTCGCCGCTGTTCGGCTTAATTTGTGTGTGGGACGTCTCTTCCTGTGATGTGACTCTGGCCAGTCAGCGGCCGGCAGTCTGACCAATCATCGCATAGTAGCTACCTTCTTAAGCACGCTTGGAACCTTGCCAGAGCAGGTACTAAAAATAGTACCCGGTACCATACTACGAGGCGAGTAGAGCCGGTGGAAATGCGCCATTATATCCTTTTCTTCAGCACAATTGTTCTGTACTGTTCTGTGCAATCTGATGAAAAAGACTTTTATTTTTTATTTTTTATCCAACTATGCAAACACAGGATAAACACAAGAAAAGAAAAACTGTCTATTTTGTGACTTTATCATCATATCATCAATCATAACTTTGACAACAGCATCACATAAGAAGATGGGAAAATGCATTTTGTTAAGCTTGAACATCTCCTATAAACACCCCCCCCCTCCCAGGATGTCCATATAATGAGTTTTGTGTTATTACCGAGACGATACTAAGGGTCCACCTGCAGCACTGAACTGTGCCACATTAGCACTAAGGGTAAAGAAAACTACTCAAGACTGAACATTAAATGAAATTATTGCTTCACGAGTTTGTCACTGCTCTTTTCTTCAGGTGGCACGTCAGTCCCAGCTGTTGAGAGGAGTGTTTCCTGCCCTCTTCCACCCTCTGCCTGCTCCTGTCTGGGCCGATGATGTCGACAACAGAGTCAACTTTGGCATGGACATAGGTCAGTGTGTGTGTGTGTGCTCTTATTGTATGTACTTCCATATTGTCTTTACTCACACTGGCTCTCTGTTTCTCTCGCCCACCTTCACAGGTAAAGCAAGAGGGTTTTTCAAAACAGGTGACATGGTGATTGTGGTAACAGGCTGGATCCCAGGGTCCGGTCACACTAACATCATGAGGGCAGTGAGTGTCCAGTAACAACCTGAAGTGAGCTGAACTCTCTAAAGTCTGAATGACACACTGACCGTACTGACTGTACTGACCGTACTGCAGAAACATCACTGTTACTGTTACTAAACCCGAGTGCCTTATTTGGAAACTGTGAATAACATGTTTTGAAGCGATGACTCCCTTTAAATAAAACTTGAAGACGAGAGACTGATGCTGTAATCATTGAGCTATACCCAGCCTCTTCATTTCTATTCTTCCATTTGAAAGATTAGTAGTGAATTAAACATGAATATTGTCTTTGTCGGACGTTATTGAAGCATATCGTTATTAGCAAACGTCAAGATAAGGCTTTAATCTTCTGCCCATAGTCCTGAGCTCATCTCTGTGGCCGTGCCATTCTTTTGGCTTTTATGAGCAGTGCCGGCACATGCAGAGATGGCGGGGATTGGACCACACCTCCTTTTGTCCACTGAGATGACCCAGATGCCCACATCTGCATACGGTTCCCTCATAAACTAATTATATCCCTCTTTCTATCTGATGGTCTTTTACTGTATGTGACGTCCTCGCCTTTCTTCCGCAGGCATCCTCCTCCTTTGGTGTTTCCTTTCCAGTGCTAATGTGTCTCAAATCCTCTTCCTGCAGTTTATCTCAACCTCTAATAGCCACTCTTACACAGACCGAGCAGATCGTCCACTGTAAATATCTTTGTGGTCGTCTTAATGGCACTTAATCTTTCAAACGTGGGACTTTCATCTTCATACGTCCAAATGACTCCTGTGGTCGTAGATTACTATGATTATTGATGCATCATCCTGCAACAAGCAAGGCCACATTGAGCTGCTTGGATTTATACTATTAGCTATTTACTATTTGTGCGTTCATTTATGACAATGCATTGTACTTTATACGACATTTTAATGTTGTAAACCTAAAATCTTCATCATGAAGTACAGCTGTAATTGTAAAACATACATCATCAAAACTGAATTGAATGTGTCCTTTGCAGAGCAGACATTTTGACATGTTTAAGCAGGAGAAGCACAAACGTTAGTGATCACATCTGTTTACTTAATGCAACCCAGGACAGTGTCACAGTGAAGCAGCATGCACCCTGAGGAACTCAATGGACCTCAGCCGTCATTAATTTTATTTGTTCTACACCTGTGATTTTCCTGCTGTAGCCTGTGAAATGGCTGCTGCGCAAAGTGCCAATTTACCACCTCAACGTGGGCTGTAAAATCTGTTGTGTTTACTCTTTGTTCTGCAAGGAGACAAATTAACAAGCTGCCAAATGAATTAACTCATTGTGTATTTTATATAAAAATAGCAACACAATTATAGTATATATATAATGAAAGTATATTTTAATTAAATGCAATCCTATCTATGTGTGTTTATTATTCCAGAGGCATAAAACTTAATTTAATTTGAGATAAAACATAATAATTAGTTGATTGTTCTTTTTCATTGTGTTTTTTTTCCTTCTTTTCTCAACTTTCACCCCACGGCTGTTTAGGAGGAGACTCGCTCTTTTTTTCTCTCTCTCTCTCTCCAAATATTTGAATAAAGTTTCCACATCACTCTCTCCACCACGCGCTCCCTCTCTGTATTGGTGAGAGAGCATGACGCGCGACCTGTACCTGCGAGGGATGCGTGCGTGCTTCATGCCGGCCGGGCATGCGGCCTTTGGGGAAGGATGATGATGATGATGAGGGATGCGGATGCTATGGCAACAGGCCGATTGGATCCAGACCATTCATGTGCACATTTATTTATTTAATAATTTATTTGCATGCCGCTCGAGCTCCTGAGTGTTGAGTCACAGAAAGAAGTGAATAGAAGCTGGACCTCGTCGCCGCTGAGAGCGTCCGTGCGATGCAGCTGCCGCCTCATGGCAGCTCAACAAGTTGTTTTATTTTCGATTTTTGAATGAGGCGTCAGAGCTCACCGCTTTCTCTCTCGGTGGAGCGTGTTTTCATTGAAGTGCAGAGCCCTGTTTCCTGTCATTGGCGGCGTAACAAAGGAGGAAAGGACGCCGGCGCATCCATGTAGTCTGGACACTATGTCATTGAAAGTCGTCAGAAGTGAGGACACTCTGCAGATGAGACATCAGGAGATTTTGGACGTCAGACTCTGAACACTTGACTCAAGTTCTTTCCGACGTCAGTTTAGGCAAAAACCCCGCGGCTGCTGCTGCGCGTGTGGATCCACTGGTGTCTCCTCTGTGTGCGCTTCAGTCTCGGGTGTATAGGCAACATTTCGGCGCGCCTCCCGTCACGATGAGCGTGATTTTTACTGCGCGGATGCTGAAAATGACAAGGTGTCGTGAAGTGGGTGAGGACATGGACTACAGAGTATGGATGATTTGACCCGGTCCTCTGTCTCTTGTATCCCTGCATGTGTTTAAATGTGTGCGTGATTGTGCTTAATGATGATGCGTGTCAGGATGAATCAGTTTGAGAGTCCGCGTGTGTGTGCGTGCGTGCCTTTTGTTACATGTGTCCCTTTTGTCCATTAACAACCTGACAGAGGATCAAGTGTCCTTGTCATTCATCCGTGCGTGAATGTGTCCCCTCACTCTGCCACCTTTAGCGCTCACATCACCTCTTACATAATGATATATGGTGAAAATAGCAGAAGCGTGAAAGGGTGAGGGCGAGCAGTCTGGACATATAGACTACAAAAGCAACACTGGCGGCCAATCAGCGGCGAGCTCCGTTATCTCCAAAGGACCAGGAATCCGGTGCCAACATGACCGGCGTCGGAGCGCTGAGGGCGGCTGTGGAGAGGAGAGGGAGGAGGGCCTCGGGCGGAGAGCTGCGTTTCAAGGACAAGGAAGGAGGACTATTGTTTCAGTGACTTCTGTGAGGACAAACCATTTTAGGAGAAAAGAGGTTCAAAGTGGGGCTGCTGGTGTCACTGTCATCAGCAGCCTGAAGGGTTTAATGTTGACACGGGGCTTTCTCCAAGGACATCGAGGTAAGTGAGGAGGTGAGAGGGTGAAGGTGTGAGTGAATGAGCAGACTTTCTTCTACACATCCTCACTTTGTCATTCAGATTTGACACTGACTCTCTCACCTATGTAATCTAGCAGGCTCACGGGACTTAACAATAGTTTCCCTGAGGGCACAGGAGTTACAGGTTATATTAACCCTCCCTTCAACCTCCTCCTCCCCCTCCACCCTGAGTTGGGATGGATGGGGTGGCTGGAGGTATGGGAACCTCTGGGTCGGGGGGTGACAGTCTGCCCAGGCGGAATGGAGGAGGGGAGTGTAAGCGGCGCAGTAAGGGCAGCCTGCCCTCTCCGAGCTACAGGCTGTCACAGGCCTCACTGGAAGGAGAGAAGGGCTCATTTGGGGCAGACAACTCTTCCATAGGTGGTCGTGGACGTCGTCTCTCCATCATGAGCTCCTCCGCCTGCAGGGACGGTCTTCCTTTACGCACAGCGGGCACACCAACCACCCCGGTGCCTCTACCACCTCCACCGCCCTCCTCCTCTGCCACAGTCCACCCTCCACCACGCTCAGTGGGCTTTGCCTCTTCTCGTGCCGCCTTGGCCTCAACCTCCTCCTCCATGACTGGAGTGATGGTCGTGGCCACTGGTCCAGAGACCACCACCACCACGACCTGCAACACTACTGCAGCAGGGACCCCTGACATTGGGGGTCACTCTGGACTGGGTGGGTTCGGTATGGGGCTGGATGGCGAGGACTACAGCAACTCCAACCAGAGCACCTTCATCCAGAGACAGTTTGGAGCAATGCTTCTGCCAGGGGTCAACAAGTTCAGCCTGCGCATGTTTGGATCCCACAAAGCTGTGGCAATGGAGCAAGAAAGATTGAAATCAGCAGGGGCGTGGATCATTCACCCCTACAGTGACTTCAGGTATGGAGCAACTCACCCATACAACACTCCATTCAGTTGGACAGCCTAACTAAAGCATCATCCCCAAATTTAACCATAAACACCTAATGACTAAATGACTCCACCCTTAACCACATTTCACATCCTTTAACTGGACTCTCAGAAATGAGTTTCTGCCTCATTAAGACCAGACTTTCTGCTTATGAAATATTCAGAAAAGGTTCTTAAAGGGTAACAAAATGACTACACACACCTCTGTATGCAGACATTACACTGGTGCAGTTTTATAAAATAGGACAAATTACACTTACTGCATATAAAAAACGCATGTTGTTGTGCTTAGAAAGCGTGCACATACAAAGTCTAATGACAGACACTTTTGTAGACAGAGTTGCAGGGAAAGAAACAGATCATCAGCCTCTTTGGTTGGTAACAGGGAAATGGGGAGGAGGACAACTGGGAGGGGAGAGACATGCAGGCAGCAGGAGTCTAATTATATTGCTGGTGGCACACAACAGTAGTGTATGTGAGGTGAGGGTTAGAGGAGAGGTGATTGTTTGGAGAGACAGGCTAAATAATCAGGGGATGTATGAAAAGGTCAAATAAAAAAAAAGAGGAGTGGTGTAGATGAGAATTCCTTGAGAGGACAGGCGCATATGAAGAGCTTATAAAGATGACACCAAACAATGAGTTCTCCTTTTGTCAAAGAGAACAGCGACTGATCAGGAATCAGTGAGACATGTCCCATATCAGTTTGCTGAAAAATGAAGTGTGTTTTCTGTGGGCAGTGAATGAACACATGAACACGGCTCTTACTCTGGAGAATTCACACATGAAGCTTGATTTTTTTTTTCTCTTCCACCTGAACCAGCACAACAATCAATATCAGCTAAGGAGAAGATAGCAATTGGGGTTTTTAGGCTCTCATTTTTCCTTGAAGATAAAGACAAACCTGGTGGTAAATTCCTTTGGGATATGTTTTGGATGGAACTGAGCAATTCATTTATGACTCAATTAACAGCTAATCTAATAATTGCTTTGGTTGTGACAGATGACAGATTTTTCCTTCGGGCAATCTGTTTCTACCTCTAGAAAATATAATTTTTTATTTCTTATTTTTACTATTTCCTGGTAATATGTCGACAAACAGGTGTGACTATAGAAAAAAGGAACTAGCAGATTTACAGGAAATGGTAATGATAAGTAAACAGAGCCCGATAAATAATTCCTTGATTTTTTAATGGAATATGGAAATATGGAAGGTTAGATTTGTGAATGTCAACATGCCTCTCTCTCTCTCACACACACACACACACACACATGCTTTTAATGTGTTGTGATGGCCCACGAGTCATCCATGTGTGGCAGACACAAAAAACGCAAAAATACACAATTTAAATGTGCAGGTGGACAGCAAGCAGAGGGAGAGGCAGCAGCATTCACAATCTCCAGACAGACTGCAGCAACAATGGATGTCTTGATCCCCAAAGCTCCTGGCCCACTTTTGCCTCATCAGCCACTCATTTACCAAAACACACTCAGATTGAGTCATTTTTTACTGTCTGTGAGCACGATGATCACTTATGAGTCTGCTCACGAGTGACACAGTGCATGAGGAAAGCTGAATGAATGGATGGATAAATGTATGAATGGGTGGTGGATGAAGGGTCGTGGATGGATGAATCTCAGTCCCTTCTGCACTTTTTATACTCATGCATGATTACTGGAGCCATTAAGAGTTTCAATTGCCCTGTCAGAGAAATCAATTGGATGATCAATTATGTACGACGTCTTAAATTATGCAAGTTTAGTATGCATTATGCATAATTTAGTCATCTAACTTTTCAGTTAAGTATTTGCGGCGACGTCTGATGAGGACGTTTGTGATGTCACGGTGGGAAGGAAGGGAAGAGAAATAAATCCAATTTACTATTTTGTGTTTTTGACTCAGTGTAGACCGTGAACGCACCAGCCTCTGTGTGTATTCTTGAGAGTCCAGTCTGTCATTATTGACTCTGAAGATACGCTGTTTTTCTCTTCACCTCATTAAGAAAGGTTGTGTCACAGTTGCACCCTTAAGAATCCATAATGAGAGGAAGAGGTGGAGAAGAATGCAGAGCAACTCTCTGACATGTTGAGTGGAACACGGAGGCAATGACAGGGAAATGAGAGGAGATGTGAAAACACAGAGGGGCACAAAGTTTGTCTTTCAACACACATGCGTCGTGTTCAAACAGCACTACACATGTAAGAGAGATTTATTATATAGCGACAGTTGCTGTTGTGCTTGTTTATCTGCATGTCTGTCAGGATGAGGGGAGGAAATTTAGCTCAGAACAGACATCTGGCCAACTGTGATCTAGGAACCAGTGAGAGGCCACTCAGGAGACACTTGGCCTCAATTACAGTAGAATTAGTGTTTGGTTTGACGACAGCTGAGCAGGTAGATGCAGGTCAGTTCTCCTCCAGCACCTGTTCATGTTCAAAATGGAATACTGATGAGGCCATGGAGAACGACTTTGATTGCATTTGCAATTCCTAAGTGAGCATGTGTGTTATGTACTTGTATGTATATCTTTGTGAGGACCAAAACTCGTGAAACAGGAATGGAGGACATTTTGGGAAAGTGAGGAAAGAAGTAACCAGCACTTGTCTTGCTAACCAGCAAATATTATGATTGCACATTGTTCAGGAGCATACATTAGTGAAATGATGGAATGAAATGATCTTTATTGTCATTATATACAACTGAAATTAGACGGAGGGTTGATCAGAACCACTGCGGCTGAGCGTGCTACCACAAGGGACCAACCTGACTGAGTGTGTCTAACATTCTAACTTGTGTTTTTTGATGTTGGGAGGAAAACCGGAGAGTCAGGGAGAACATACAAACTCCCAGACTGGGAATCTTCTTGCTGTGAGGCAACAGTGCTGACCACTAATCCACAAAAATAAGGTCACATCTTATAAGGGCTAAGACTTGGTGGGTTTTTCTTTCTGTTGGTTGAGGTTAGTATAAATGTTAGATGATGCATGATGTCAATGAGCGTCCTCACTAAGACAGCTCTCTCTCTCTCTCTCACTCGCTCTCTCTCTCACACTCTGTCTGTCGGTCTATCTGTCTGTCTCAGCCCAATGTTGCACCAGTCCACAGAAAAGAGAAACAGAACTCGGACCTTGTCATAAATTCAGCACAACATGACAAACCTCCAGATCATTCTTGTTGTCCACCTGTCGTCTTCTCTCATCTGTCATTCCGGCTGTTTGGGGAGAGAGTCCAACACTGAGCTCATATCAGCTGCCACATCTCAGCAAAATCTAGTACACAGAGACAGATTCATGTGCAGACACATATTTCATGCCATCCATTATGATTCAAGTTAGTGGAAGTTAGACTAACCATTAAATCGTTAAGAATTCACTCTGAAATTCTCTTTATTTTCTGGTTTCCTTGGTGTAACAGGTGGGGTCACAGACTGTGTTGAGTAAAATAAACCAGGGCATCACACACTCTGGAGGAAGTCTCTGACAATATCTGAGATGCTTTCTGACACAAGTGCATAAAATAAACAGAAAACACCATGGAAAATTTAGGAGGAGATAACTATTGGGGCTTTTAGTCTCGGGTTTCCTTTCCGGAAAAATGTGTTCTCAGAGTTGAGATTTTTTTCAATTGAAAAGTGCCAATGTGGGGCTTTTAATTTGAAATACTTCTAAATCTATGCTGATTTATAGTGTGATAGTAGTCACAACCTGGTCAGTCCTTTAATTTGAAACTTCTCTTAAACTGTACAGTAAAAATCGCTGTAGTATAGTCATAGATGTCCTGAGCACAAAGTCTTTTCCTGAAAGGATAAAATGTAAATTTAGTTTTTATTGCACCTCAAATTTGATATTTTTTTCTAGACACATCTGGAGACCCTTAAACGAATGAAATAATACAAATATGTTCAAATATAACAAGAAAACATCATAAAATGTTTAAGGGATGAAAAACAATGGACAGCAAAATATTGTTTTTATGTGGTGAAAACTTTTAAGTGTTGGACAAAATGAGGGAAATATATACCATATCATTTTCTGACTTCAAAAAAAGTCCACATTAAAACTAATCTTATCTAGTTGATGTCCAAATTGTGTCAAGAGTCAATTACATAATATTGATAAGATAATATGGATAGTAACTGACAGTTACCTAACCTACAATTGTAGTATAATGTGATGGATACAATTGTTCCATATAATCAGAGTTCATAAATTGATTCCTCAAGGTCAACAATACACCTCCATTGCTGAAACAACAGAATTGCTGTGACTGTGTTGGTGTAAACATTGCCAGTAATTATGAGGTGATACATCTGTTAGAGTATATGACAATGTCAGGGTGTGTGTGTGGTGTTTGTAGCAGTGATGACTCATACTTAATCTTCATCAGTCTAGTGGTGGTATCGCACCATGAGGTTGTGTTACTAAATTAGGGCTCAATAGCAATTGATCACAGAGCTGGAGTGTACTTCCTCACAGAAGAGAAGAGAGGGAAACAGATAGGTAGATAGAGAGCTAGAGAGAGAGAGAGAGAGAGAGAGAGAGGGGTGGAAGCGAGAAGAAGCAAGTCATTGATGCAGGTTGGCGTGATGGTTAAAAGGATTAGGATGAGAAAGATGACAGGGCTCATCCAGATGATTGGATTGCCTCTCCTGTCACTTCCAGCCTCCTAATCACATGACAGATTCCTGTACCTGGATTTTGAGGAGCCGGCGTCAGCCATTAACCGGAGAAACACAGACTGATGAGGCTTCCCAAGGTTACTGATCATTTCTACCTCCCTCGGTTCCTCTTTGTCTGCCTTTCTCCTTTTTAATCCATTTCAGAGCAGTTCTCTTGTGAATTATTGGACTGAAGGATAAATGATAAAGGATGAACCTTGTGTGGTCAGAACATTTGTGATTAATGGAAGTGGCTCAAAGGAAACATTCATTTACATTATACCTGTTCTACAGGGAGGAAACTTTACTTCTTGTTACTCTGTGTGAGGGCATGTACCTGACCACACTGTGTCAAGGAAGTTAAAAGCATTAACTTACGTATTTGTCATGGAATTTAAGATAAGATAAGATAGTCCTTTATTAGTCCCACAGTGGGGACATTTACATTGTCACAGCAGCAAAGACAGTAAAGATAAAGACAATGAATAATAAAAATGATGTGAAAGTACAATATGGAAAGATATTAACAATACGCCTATAAAAAGTTGAAATATAATGTACATTATAGATATATTTAAAGCATCATATTTCTCGCTAAGCACATTTATGTTCCTGCTATTCATGTTTCAAATTACCTTCAAGTGTGATTGATTTAAGTGACTTGGTATTCTTATACGTTATTTTTCTACTACTGAGCACATATTATTTTTGTTTCTCAAGGAGCAAATGTGGACCATTCAGGATGTGATGACTTAATTCATTAAACAACAATGAATTCATTAAACAATGATTGTGACACTATATGTTCCAGACCCATCGTAGTGTACTGTTGTGCAGTCTGTGGTGGAAAAAAACTAAATATTTAACTTAGAGTTTATTCACAAATAGATAACAAAATTTTTTACCTGAAATCGAATACACCACAATATTCCATTTAACATTTTTAATATAGTGTTTTTTTTAGTGTACTTCACTGTCACTTATCTGGTGTGAACACATCAGGTCTTCCAAAGTTCACAGCTTTTGCTATTATCACCTCTGACAAGGAGTTTGTATTTTGCTGAATCTGTCTGTCTGTCTGTCTGTCTGTCTGTCTGTCTGCGTGCAGTTTAACTCAAAAAAGTAAAGGACAGATTTTTATTATTACATTTTCTGTGGATGTAGGTTCTGGTCTAAGGAAAAACTGATTTGATTTTGTTCCACTGACTCTGTGGGAAACTGAGTGACCTTGGTGGATGTCTGTACTTTCTGTGCTTTCTGTTATTATTACTACATGTGCTTTCCCTACTGCAACATGTCAAAATGACATGTGTGCTACAGGCTCATGAGCATCTAACAAAACCAAGGTTAAGAAAATAATAATAAAATAAATGCTGTGATAAAAAAACACATTCAAATTCAAAGATTCAATAATATTAAAAAAAAAGAAAAACATCCTCTGTCTCTCTCGTTCTAGATTCTACTGGGATCTGTTGATGTTGCTGTTGATGGTGGGAAACTTAATCATCCTGCCAGTGGGCATCACCTTCTTTAGAGAGGAGAACACTCCCTCGTGGATCATCTTCAACGTAGTCTCCGACACTCTCTTTATGGTGGACTTGGTTCTGAACTTTAGGACGGGCATCGTGAAGGAAGACAGCACTGAGATATTGCTGGACCCCAGGTTGGTTGATGCACGTGTACGCGTGCATTGTATGTCAAAGGTCGGGAGAGTGTGCGTGCCGTGTGTGGTGTGTGGAATATCCCCACAGCAGTTCTGTCTCCTTGTGTGGAAATGTTCTCCTCTGGCCATCTGCTGGGTTAGTGTTTACACAAATCAATGTGAAAAGGTGACAGGCAGCCACTGGCAGAGCTTTGTTCAGCGTCCAGTTCTGTTCCTGATGAATATTGATGAGGATCATTTTATGCCAGCCAAATGTTAGAGTTATTGCCAAATAAGAAATGTCTCTGGTCTTCCATCTTATTCTGACTCAGGGCCATCCGCCTGAACTATCTGAAGAGCTGGTTCCTTGTAGACTTTGTGTCATCCATCCCAGTGGACTACATCTTCCTGATGGTCGACAGTCTGGACTCGGAGGTCTACAGGACAGCCAGGGCTCTGCGCATCGTCCGCTTCACCAAAATCCTGAGCTTGCTGCGGCTGCTCCGTCTGTCCAGACTCATCCGCTACATCCACCAGTGGGAGGAGGTGAGAACAGTGGCTGCAAACACAGACGAGTGTCAAAGGGGAAAGAGCTATTCGTTTTAAGATGTAGTGTGGTCGTATAAGGTATTGACACATCATCAACCCTCACTTTGCTGAGCACGCAGCAGAGCGCACCAGGGTTTCGTAAAACTGGCCTCGGACCCAAACACTTGTTCTCACTGATAACTTGATTGCCAGCAGGAACAGAAGGAAATGTTTCAGTAACAGAAGTTAAATCTACAATATTCTAGGAATATGTTGTGTTAGACATCATTTTCTGGCTGAAAAGGGAAGTTTGTGAACTGCTTACTCCCTGCACAAGATTCCATAGCAAAAAAAAATCACCAAAGTCACAAGATAATGCTTTTTTCTTACTGATGGAGGCAACAGTGGAGTAACAATCACTGTGTGCCCTGGTGTAAAACGGTAGATTTTCTCTTTGGTGCAGAGAGTAAGTGGTACACAAACTTCAGTTTTCAGACAGAAGGGCTGTCGAGGGTGAAATAAAGTGGCAAACATATTCACAAGATATCGTAGTCACAAATTCTGATTCCCCTTCTGTCCCTTGTGGCAGCCGTGTTATCAGTGAGAGCCACTGTCTGAGTCTCAGCTTTGTGTGTGGAAACAGTGTCACACTCGACAGCATGCTTAGCAAAGTCGGTGCTGTGAATGTGTCAGTATCTCATGCAACCAGTCAAAAACAACCCAGTCAGTCTGAAAAACAATGACTCATCAGCTCATATAAGCTTATTGGGAAGTAAGCTTTTCTTTTTAGCCAGAGGAAAGGGCTTGTTAAAATACATTTTGAATAATTCTGAGTATGAAGTCTAAAACGGGGTAAACCTCTTCTGCCCTCTGCATCCATTTTTTATTTGTCTCCTTTCTCTTGCTCCTTCTTAGATATTCCACATGACCTATGACCTTGCCAGTGCCATGGTCAGGATAGTAAACCTGATCGGTATGATGCTGCTGCTGTGCCACTGGGATGGCTGTCTTCAGTTCCTAGTCCCCATGCTTCAGGAATTCCCTCCTGACTGCTGGGTTTCCAAAAACCTAATGGTGGTGAGTCTCCGTCATTCACCCTCTTACCGGCACGTGACTGTTTCACTGGAAGATTTTAGAACAAAAAACAGGACATGATGTTTTGTTAGAGTTGAATGAAACACACAAAGCTTTATCTCAGCCTGTTTAAACAGTGTACACAGTATTTATTTCAGATGAACGCAAACCATCGGTTCTGAAAGGCCTGGTTTTGGGCTATCTGTGTGTGTGCAGGGTGAAGTGAGGCTGTTTATCAGAGTTGACATTGTTTGCTGCTTATCTGTGTTAATTGGCTCATGCAGCGACATGTCCAATTGGAATATGATCAACTATCATCATCACAAAAATAAAAGAAGATTGTCCAATTAAAATCCTCAACTGAGATCAACACTCGAAAGCCAAGGGACCAGCCGGACACCAGTGAATGTACACAGACACACAGCTGCTGTATGAACAGCTGACTCATGTCTCAGTGGTTGCCTGGGTGATGGTTGCTAAGCAGGCTGATGCTGGGATTTTCCCCAGAGAAAGTCCCCTCTGCCTGGACCATTAATATCTTTGTATAATTGGACTCACACACACAACCTGAAACTAAATGCATACATACACACACATGCACACACACTCCGCCAAAACCAGATCATGCTTAACCTTTACTGAACTGCAATTAACATTTTTAATCCTTACTTTAACCTAGACTTAAGAAATGAGGGTTCTGCCTCACTAGGGCCAGGTTTTGGTCTCCATGTGGTACTACTGGTCCTGACAAGGTCAGTGTTTAGGTCCTGGAAAGGTCCTAAAGAGGTGACAGACACACACAAACACTCTTACTGAAATAAAAGCTGGTCTTTTTGTCGTCTTTTTAACATTTAATTACATGAGATCCGGCCTTTTATTGTCTGTGTGGTTATTATGCTTTCTACCGTGTTTTGAAGCAGAATAGCTTTCGACTGTCAAATTGCTCGGCGGTTAAACGCTGTAATCTCCACTCTATTTAGTGAAGTGCTGTGGCAGAGCTCCTCTGCAGGGAAAAGCATCCTGAAACCTGACTAAAATAAGAACAGTTCAGCATTACAGAGTCTTGATAATTAACACTCGAAACTTCTTTTACTCTTTCTGTCACTCTCTGTGTCTCCCACTCACAGAATGACACATGGGGCGTGCAGTACTCCTATGCTCTATTCAAAGCCATGAGCCACATGTTGTGTATTGGGTATGGTGCACAGGCTCCAGAGGGGATGACAGATGTGTGGCTCACCATGCTCAGTATGATCGTAGGTGCCACCTGCTACGCTATGTTCATCGGCCATGCAACCGCTCTGATCCAGTCACTGGACTCCTCAAGACGACAATATCAGGAAAAGGTGAAACATCATGCTCTCCAATCTGTCACTTCTTTCATCTCTCCTCACACCTTTTCACAGCCCAACCAACACACCTGATTGAGTCAAATTATCTTGCAAAAATGAACAAATGAACAAAAGTGTTTTACATTAATTTTAACTATAAATAATAAACTCACATCCAGCTCACCAAGCGTCCATGTCTGAAGCTCGTTCCCGGTGATGGGGCTGGCTATGTGTCAGTATCTCACACAACAACACACAGGAAAAACTTAAAGAACTGTCCCTTTAAGCATCCATCCACCCATTCCCAGTGTGGTTGTATGCATCTGTGACCCCGTGTATATGTGTGTGATTGCAGTACAAGCAGGTGGAGCAGTACATGTCGTTCCATAAGCTTCCTGGAGATGTTCGGCAAAAGATCCACGAGTACTATGAACACCGCTTCCAGGGGAAGATGTTTGATGAGGAGAACATCCTGGGAGAACTCAGTGAGCCACTTAAAGAGGTAAAAAAAGTCACAAACAGCTGCTTGTCCAAACAAACAAACCATAAACGCTGTTTCCAAATTTCTCAGACCCCCCTTCTCTCTTCCGCTAGGAAATTGTCAGCTTCAACTGCCGGAGCCTGGTGGCTAACATGCCGCTGTTTGCCAATGCCGATCCCAACTTTGTGACTGCGGTGCTGACGAAGCTCCGTTTTGAAGTGTTTCAGCCTAATGACTTCATCATCCGCGAGGGCACAGTTGGACGGAAGATGTACTTCATCCAACATGGGCGAGTCAGTGTGCTGACCCGTGGTAACAAGGAAACCAAGCTGAGCGATGGGTCTTACTTTGGAGGTGAGGACACAGGGTTCCTGCATTAGATGAAATGATGAAGATTATCGTGGTTCTTTATATACGATTGACTTGAATTATCTCACTGCAAATTCTGTTTGTGTCCTCTCCCTTTTCCTTCGCCCACATTTAGAGATCTGTTTGTTGACACGTGGACGGAGGACAGCCAGTGTCCGGGCAGATACTTACTGTCGCTTGTACTCTCTCAGTGTGGACAGCTTTAACGAGGTGCTGGAGGAACATCCGATGATGCGGCGTGCCTTTGAAACTGTCGCGGTTGACCGTCTGGACCGCATTGGTAATGTTGGGGATTGCAGCATAGGTTTTTATCAGCATTTTATCTTTGCAGTGACTTGCAGTTTTCCATTGAGCTGTATAATTCTGCTGCGACCTTGACAAACACTGGCAAACATATTCTCCATCCAATTCTATTGCAATTGTAAGGCTCTTTGTCAAGCATGTCATCCGAGGAAACTTTGAATATCATCCTTGAAAGCAAGCTGAGAGAAATAAAAGCTGAAATAAAGAATAAGAAATGTTCTCGGAAAGAAAAGCCTTCAGGCTAAGACTCTAGCTGTCTGTTGTGCATTCAGTGGATAATTCTGCTTTCAGATTCTTATTTTTACACCCAAAATCTCTGAATGTCTCCATTTTCTCCACTACAGGCAGGAAGAACTCCATGCTCCTGAGGAAATCATCTCAGGCCGGCTCACTTGGGGGCAGCATGGGTCGTGGTGGCCGGGGTGGAGGGGGTCCAGGGGCAGGTGGAGGCCTTGCAGCAGGCAGTCTGGGATCCTGTGACAGCATGTTGGTTCAGCAGATTGTCAAACATGACAGCATGCCAGCCATGCAGGACACTATTGCTGCAGCTGCTGCAGGGAGAGGCGGTGTCATTGGAGGCAGTGGCACAGTGTCTCCTCGGCCACGCCCTGTCATCTGGGCGCCACTGGTCCATGCTCCTCTGCAGACTGCAGCCGCTACCAGTAATGTAGCCATCGCCCTCATGCACCAGCAGCAACAACAGCAGCAGCATCTCCAGCAGTTGCAGCAGCAGCATGCTCTCAGTGGTGCTTTTTTCCTTCCTTCCCCTCTCATTTCCCCTTCTCCCTCATCTTCTTTCCCTCTGTCACCCCCTCGCGCTCCTGTGTTACAACCCCTCCGACCATCTGTGAGCTCCCTCATTGGGATGATGACGATGGGAGGAATGGGTGGCTTGTCCCCAAGAGGATTTCCTGCCTCCCCATCAACCATGGCCCCCCCTGGTGGAATAACATCACCTCCTATTGCTAAAACACCACCAATGCCAGTTTCCTCTGTCCCAACATCTGTCCAACAAGGTAGGACTCTTCATTACAGCCTCCGTCTCCAGGCAGATCACCCTTTAGTGATACCTGGATCACTTGGAACCCCAACAGGTGGAGGACCACCGACTCCACCCCTCCACAAGGTGCCGACTGCCAACCCTGTAGCTGCCTCTTGTGCCCCAGCAGATGGCAACAGTTCGGTTCCAGGTCAACAGGGAGCAAAAGAAGCTCTGTTACGTCATGGAGGAAACAGCTCTCAAGGTCTGCCAGCACTGGGCCGACTCACCCAGGAGGCCAGGCTGCTGTCTGCCTCGCAGCCCACTTTGCCACACCGCTCATGGGCTAGTGTGCAGCCACACCCTCCTCTCCACCGGAAGGCCTCTGGTGGTAATTTGTTGGCAGCTCCTTTCCTGGCAGGGCAGTTAGCCAGAGGAAGCAGTGCAGGCATGCTGACCTCCAATGTTCCCATACAGCTGATAACAAATATACCAATAAATGCACAAGCACAGGCTACTCTTCCCTTCCAGTCCATTATGTCACAGGGTATATCTGCAAACACAACCACATACACACAGTCTGGACCTCACACTGCCTCTGTTCCCACACCCACTGCTACACACATGCCTTCTGCAGCTTCTATGCCATCTTCTTCCCCTCCAAAGCAGACCCCCCTTTCCTCTGCTACCTCTTCTCCTGCACCCACCCCATCATCGCCTACCCCCAACCTCTCCCAAGCACCTCGCCCTAAACCAATTCCAATGACCCCCTCTCAATCCTCCTCTCCCCCTCCCTGCTCCACTCCACCTTCAGCAGGGACAAGCCCACTGTCGCTCTCCTCTACTCCTCGTCCCAAACCAATCCCTACACCTCCCCCGCGCTCTTCCTCCCCTTCTCCCTCCTCCACACCACCTCCATCCTCTGTTTCCACCCCTTTTCCACTACCTCAACCTTATGGGTCCAAATCACCTCTGACCTCTCCTCCTCCATCTTCCTTGCTCACCTCTTCACCACCACAGCCCTCAAGCCCCAGAGCCAAGACATCCAACACGCCTCCTTCTGCTTCTCCATTGTCTGGCCTCAGCCCTGCCCCAACCCCAACCCCTTCTCCAGCCCTGACTCCCACTCATCCCACCCGTACCCGCCGCACCTCTACCACTTCCCAAACTCTTTCGCAAACCATCATACCCGTCACTCTTTCACAGACCCTTGCCTCTACACTGCCCCCTTCTTCAGTCCCTGTTGCAGATGCTCCATCGCTAAGTAAGTCCCAGAGTCAAACAACTTGCCTCCAGCCCTCTGTCTCTAGCTCAGTCCGGGGCCCCACCAGCCAAACTTCAGCTCCTACTCCTACTAAAGTAAAATTCTCAGTTCATCCTGTAAAACAACCCCCTCCTGTCCTCACTCCAAGCTCCACCTCAGGCTCTGGTCGCTCCATCAAACCAACCACATCAACATTCTCATCTTCAACAACTTTACGCCCAAACCCCAACTCCACAACCACCACCTCCACCATCACCTCTCCAAATGTTGTACCTGTCTCTTCTCACAACCCAAAGCTAATGCCAACCACTTTAGCTGCCACTACTCTCTCCCCTGAAATCAACACACCCTCTATCCCTGTTCAGACCGCTCAGGCGTCTACCACTACACCCACCCAGTCAGCACACGCAGTGCACCCTGCCAACACCACCTCACCGAAAGAAGGGAAAAAAGACTCTCAGCTAGAACTTGCCAGAAAAGACTCAGAGGGGCTAAGACACAAATTGCCTGCCAACATGTAATGCAGGAAATGTAGGGAAATATCAGAGGATGCTGGACTTTGTGTTGTGGCTAGTCAAACCATGGATATACAGAGTTGGCTGCAGACTTCCAAAGGTCTTGTGTGGACAGCTACATCTTGTATGCATTCTCTCTAGGATGTGATTGTCTTAGAACATCGGGTGTTCATACGTCACTCAACCAAGTCATTGATCTCGGAGAAAGACTTAACAATGTGGGTGTGTTGAGATGTTGAGAGCTGTTCAAGCTGAGGTCGAGTCAAAAACAAACATACAGGTGTATACATACATATCTGTGTTAGTGATTGTTGCGAGCAGGCAGGGGAGCTGAAGTGGAAATGTACGTAGTAAAAACAGGATTAAGCAATTGCTGATACTCAAAGATTAAAAACAGCAATACATGTGAAACATGCAAGACTCTCATCATGGAATGGGAAGAGACAGTGACAGAAAATAACAGTCTTTCTGCTGTGAAGAAGAATGTATATTGTGATCTCAAAATGCTGGCAATAGAGCAGACACTTTCTGGTTTCCGCTCCACCTCCCTGTTGCCTCCCATTCTTCACCAAAGTGTAATATTTTCTCTTCTAAATAATAATTATTGAAAGGATATAGCATTTAAAAATAACTGTAAAATCAATGCCTAAATATATATATATATATAGTTTCTTTTAATAATTAGGAGGAGTCCACTGTAGTTTTGTTGTCCCAGGTGTGTGTGGTGTTTAGTTTTTGAAGAAGACAAACCTTTTAACGCTACATGTTCACTCTGACGACTTCTGTAAATTGTGTTTTTGTGTGACACACAATACTGCTCTGCTGTGCACTGTAGTTCATTTAATTCTGTTCCACCTGGCTCCCTGTACTGTAAATATGTGCCTCTCTGTGGGTCTGTTGTTATACTTCCCTCACTCATCATCCTCTTTATCTTTCATCTCTTATTTGTTTTCGCTGCCTTTCATCTGATTTCACAGCTCTAGTTGCTAACTGCTTCTTTGACTCTCACAGCCTCGCTCCCTCTTCCTCAGATTGCCTAACACTTTGCTCTCTGCTGCCATCGGCCTCATGTTCAGTTGGCGGTCTCCTTCCTCCGTCGTCCGATGACAGTGTCGGCGCCATATTCAGTGATGTTTGATGTTTTGTGTGCGTAGCAACAAGGCATTTCTGTCTTAATCCCTGATACCATGTTGCCTAGACTATATTAAAGGACCAAATGTTTTATTTTTTATTTATCACAGCTTTAGCTTTTGAACAGGAACAAAATAGCTAATAATGTTGTCAAAATGATGGTCTGGAGTGTGGCACTGAAGATAATGATTGTGATAGTATTCATAACAGCCATAGATGGTGATGTTGATGAAGATGGTGTATATTTAGATGAAAGAATAAAGTGGATTTAGATATCATCTTGTCGAGTGTGATGAAATATCAGCTTATTTGTGCATCTGATTGTGTCTTTCAGGCCTGTACATGAGTGTTGTTCTAACACTATAAAGGCTATCATGGGTAAGTATACTGGCAACATAGCAGATGATTTCTAATTCAACTCTAAATTATTTTTCAACACTGTGCGAAGTCACAGTTATGCAGCTTGTTGGGATTGTTGCTTAGGATCCCTAGAAGTGTAGCGTCAACAGTGAAGTATTTTGGAGAAAAAAATCGTAAGAAAATATGATTTTGTTACTTGAAGTAAAACCCATTTGACCCATTTAATCCAAAGTGTAATCTGGATTTACTTCCTCTTAAACTGAAATACAGCCTCATTGACTTTCAGGCCTTAACTTGATGGGCTTTTTACTATAGTCATTAAAAAAAACAAAGATTAAATACATTTGGTGTTATATAATATATGTATACATATAATATTTGGTTCAATTTGAGTGTAAATGTTTTTCTACACAAGAGTGCTTTGCAAAGCCTCCCACACACAGCAGAAAAAAGAACAGATATTTCTGTTTAAATAATATAAAATGCAGGAACCAGCCAATACAATATCCCTGAATGTAACTAGCAGAATGAAAACACTGTTTTTATTTCAAGGGTTTATGTTTTTATTGTAAAAAATCTTCTGAATTTCTGAAATTTGATGTCAGATAAAAAAACAAAAAACTAAATCGTATTTGTCCCCACAATTATTCACTTTTGTTTAAATTTGTTGGAACAGGTTTATTTTTGTCATCACAGATTATATTTTAGACATGAAGTTGGTGATTCAGATTTAGACTCATTATCTCTGAGGTTTTGTTTTAAAATTTAAATGTTTGGCAACTCAGTTTCAGCAGTGGTGTGTGGTTAAAAAAAATACCTGTGTGATTGTGAAACTGAGTAAGTGCGACTGTTCTTCCTCTACCTCCTACTTCTGCACTTCCTGTAGCTTAATTCCATATCTCTCAGCAGAGGTCACGCACATAAGCTTGTAAATAAATGGATAGTTAAATATCTGCCTCTTGATGATACATACATGGATGTGTGAGTGAATATAGGCCACATGAGATCAGATCACAGCCACTGCTGCATCTGCTTCTGTCTCATTTACACACATGGATGATGTATTTCTTACCATGTGTTCACCAGTGGAGGTTTTAGATGACGAGACACTTATCCAGCAAGTGTCCACTAGATGGCGATGTTACTTCAATAATGAGATGAGTGCGTTTATATAGGAAGAAGTACCAACTTGCACAATATCAATATATATGTCGTCATTTATTTATTTTTGACTTTTATAAAACACTTTTTATTGTCTCACAACAGCATCCATTGAAAAATGACACGTTAGTTAATATACATACATTTCTATAAATATGTACAAACATGAATATACATCCATGCAAAAGTCCACATATGTGCCTATAGAAGTGCAATATACATGTACATATAGTTAAAATTAACCAAACACCTTTACTGTACTTATAATAATGAAAGACATGGAAAAATTGACACAAAGGATAAAAAAAGGAAACTGGTTAAGAATTTTACCTATTTCTTTTTTTACCTTCCCTCAGAGAGGGAGGACATTCCCCACAAATGTGTGAGAAATCTCCTAATAAAGCACAACTTCACGTCATTCATTGATTTGAATTTCTGTCATATCAGGATATTATTAATGTTGTCTGTTTAATTGTATACAATTCTTAATGTGAAACCAGATAATGACGTATTTGTAAATCCCTGAACATGTTTTCAGAGGTGATGTCATACTGGGCTTGTAGCTGAGTGGATGATGATTTGATGGTTCTGCCTTCAAATAACCGATTCACTGTCATTAGACCCATTTCAGCCCATTTAAAAAAAACACTGTCTATTGCGGCTGTTGGAAAATCACAAATATAAGCAATTTCTGTTGCTCTTTAAAGTGTATTTGTTCCACTCCTTCTGAAATTGACACATCACAGACAGAGCCTTGTTCAATATGTGCCCATTTTACATTTTACACCATCTCCATCAAGCCTAATCCATGAAGCCACAATCATAAATTGTTACACCCAGCAGTCATTTCTAAAATGAGGTGGGGCTAATTCATCCTTCTCCTTGAGGCAGTCTCACCCTAGGCCTTTTATTTTACCAAATTAATTTAGAAACAAGTATAAAAACTTGAATGTGGATACTGGAACCATTACAGAAACACAGGAGAAAAGAAACAGTCGTCGTGGTCATGTGATTCTACTCTGCTGGCTGCTAATGAGAGCCGAAGCATCTCCCATGACTTCATTATCTTTTTAATCTGAGAGAGTTTATCACAATTTGCTGAATATAATTGTGAGGAATTGTCCGTCAAAGTAACACCTGAAATCGTCCCTTCATCTTTGTGTCAGATTTTGTTTTGTTGACCTTCTATAGCATCATCATATTTTTCAAGCATATCTTTATCATGAGTGAACAGGAGGATCATTTTTTGAAAGAAATGGGGGAATTTAAAGTGAAGAGGACAGGCGTCTGTGGAGCGAGGAGGTGGAAGAGGTTAACCAGCGTGGATTACCAGCCATGGAGAGAGGTAGAGGGGATAAACAGGGCTGTAATTGCTGCCTGTAATTCTGGCTCTGAAATAGATTCAGAGAGGAGTCTCTGCTCCGAGGCTGCACTGGAAACTAAACAGCCTGCACAGAGAGTTTGAGGCCCACACAGCTCACAATTCAAGCAACAGTCTGTACATTTGTTCCTTGCAAATTTACCCAGGTGTTATTGAATCAGCAGCAACTGGACTGGTGGATTTCTTAAAGACATTTCACCTGTTCCTCTGTAAACAACTGAAGAAGCCTCTTAGATGAGAGATGAAACAAAGGACAAAGCCTGTGAGTCCAGTACTCATTTAAAGGCATTTGAACTATGATGTGGATGAAGGAGAATCCTGCAAGTTTAATCACTGGAATTGATGTGATGATAAATGCATCCATCAACAACAACAACAACAGCCTGAAGGCTCTCTGGATTTTATTTTGGCGTTTCCAAGCTGCACTGCCTTCACTTGACAGTTTTTATAATATCCAGGATTTTAAGTGAAGGGCTTATGCAGAATTTGACACTAGAAAGTAGCAGTGCTGCACTGTAGTATGATATTAAAATACTTGAATTTACTTGTGTTTTTCATATTTTTAGACATTTCATATAATCTGGCTTCACACTGCAGACTTGTGGCTATAGCTGTTGCCTCACAGCAAGAGGGTCACTGGTTTGCAGCCCTTTCTGTGTGGAGTTGGCATGTTTTCCCAGTGTGAGTGAGGGTTTTCTCTGGGTTCTTCTGTTTCCTTACACAGTCCAAAAACATGCCGAGGTTCATTTGACACGCTAAACTGACTGTAGGTGTGAATGTGAGAGTGAATGGTTGTTTGTCTCCCTGTGATGGACTGCTGACCTGTCCAGGGTGAATCCCGCCTTTTAGCCTACTGTATGTCAGCCGGGATTGACCCTCATGTGGGGGATAAAGTGATAGACGATTAAATATATTCATATTAGCTTCACGATACGTGTCAGAGGAGAATGTTGCAGCTCAAGACATACCAAACGTCTTTGTTAACCAACTAAAAGCCTAAGTTATCGCAACATAATACAGTACACACACTCTGACTGTGTCCATTTTAAATATATGTATTTTTACTTCTACCTGATAAGCAGCAGCAGCAGAAGTGTAGCTGCAACAATTTCCCCATATTTATGACCTTTCACATCATGGAGGGAGGACTCAGATTGGGAACTAAACCTTTGCTTTATGAATAAGTCAGAGCTGCATATGTATTTTAGGGTCTTTGTCTGGTAGCACAACCACAGAGCAAGCACAGATTTAAGGTTAGGGGGTGGTAATGGGTGGGCTGACTGAGCTCACCACAAAATTATATATAGACTTCCTGCAGCTTTACTTCAAACCCACTGAAACACATTCCAGGAGCAACAGTTGACGAAGATGAGACTCAAACTTTTGAAGGAGCGAGGTGAATCCCAGCCTCATAACCACTTCAAACAGGATGCGTACGCTTGACAAAGATGAGATTTTTTTCTCTCTCTTCAGCAAAATAAGGCTGCTGGTTAGTATCTGTGCTTGTGTCACAAAAGAACATATACATCACTCTTCTCACTGGGGAAAGAAATGCTCACAGATGTCAGGGTGTCTGAGTGTTTTGCCAAAGTCACCATAAAAAGTCCCTGCTGTTCTGATGTTGACTCTTCTTCTGCCTTCACACTGGACGTGACGCATCCTTGACAAGTTTCATTTGTCACAACAAGGAGCGTTTAATCTTGAATCCTCTGCGACACCTCAGTCCTGTTATCGTGATGGTATCATGTGATCCACACGCTGGAGAGATGGTGGAGCTGCACGAGTCTCTGTGAGCAGGTTCTTCACTGTCACACGGACTGTGACAGGAAATCGTTCCTGCCACAGGCCATAAGACTTTACAACACGTCTGCTCTCTCTCACAGACTGAACATGCACATCCCTGCAACTCTGCGTCTGCATGACCATGCATATAATAACTGTTGTTGATTGGATTACTTTGTTGTTCTGTTTATCAGTATATTGTATTTTCATAACCTATTCCCTATTCTCTGTATAGCTGTAGGGTGTGTGCTCTTTTTTTCATTCCTTACTTTGTATGTCTTATTTTATCAAAATGGTATTATTTTTTTGTATAGCTGTGAAGTATGTCTGTTTTTGTAATGCATTTATATTATTTGTGTATGTTTTCATGCACATCTATTTCATCTTCTTACTTGTACACCTGTGTTTGGTCCTTTGCATGAAACAAACTTAGAAACATGGATCTAAGGGTGGGGACAATTCTTTTGTGAATGTTCTGTTGTTTTTGGATGGTACATCATCCTCTCTTATGGTAATGTGGTTTATTTTAAGGAGTTCTACGAGGAACATTTCTCTTGAATCCTCTCTTCCTGTCTGATGCAGGATCCCTCTGTGACTACACCTGCCTTGGAGTGGCGATGCCCAAAGGAAAGAGGGGGAGGAGCGGGGTCTCGAACCTGCTCACCTCTCTCCGCCACCAGCCCCGCGACAGACATCGCGGTTGGCCTATCCGCACCAGAGCCGGACCCCAAACCAACCGTCCTCTCCCTCCCTCCTCCCCCCCCTCCCGTGAGTGCCCTGCCCACCCCGGCGGTCTCTTCTCCAGCCCTGCCTGAGCCAATCCGCGCCTGGCTGGGTGTAAGTAGGGCAAGCCGCTTCCTGGTTCTCAGAAAGGAGGAGCTGGGAGTCGGAGTGGGCCAGCAGCAGCAGCGCAGGCAGCAGACCGGGGGTCAGACAGAGAGAGACGCGGAGAGAGGAGGACCGGAGGTCTGCGCCACAGAGACGCACGGTTTGGTCAAGAGGAGCAGCTCAGGTGTGTGTGTGTGTGTGGAGCTGAGCTGAGGACGACGGCAGCACAGAAGAAAAGACACTGACAAAAGCTGCGAGAATTTAAAAAAGAAGAAGAAGAAGAAGAAGAAGTGGAAGAAGAAGTAGTCAGGGTGGGACTGAGTGATCCAGGAAGTGTGGAGGTCGCTCAGGTGGGAGGCGACGCGTCAGGGCAGGTGCCTCACTCACAGCCGCCGGTGCTCAGGTAACTGCTCCACCTGCTTAAGTGCCACACTTCTTTATATGTTACATGTGATTTCATGAAGTGACATGTCTGTGTGCCATGACAGCACCGGCTTTCCTCAGTCTGTAGCCTGTACTCTCACTCCTCCCTCCCTCCCTCCCTCTTCACTCCTTCCTTCCTCCTCCCTCCCGGTTCTGATCGGGGTCACGGGAGGACTCTCACGTCACGCGTATTCGGTAACTCCCGTCGACTTTTATTCCCCTTTATGATAAAACAGTCGCGCACTTTTGTCTTTTGCGTGCTCTTTCTGAAACCTACAGAATGTGTCTGTGTGTGTGTGTGTGTGTGTGTGTGTGTGTGTTTGGAGCAGGTGTGTGTGTGTGTGTGTGTGTTTGTGTGTGGCGCACAGGTGAGGCAGGGGACTGCGGGGGTCGGCGGGTGCGTTTGTGGAGCCTCGGCCTCTAATAATAGCCAAGAACACCGGCTGACATCCAAAACTCACCTGCTCGGCTCTCACGCACATGACCTCCCTCCGCCGCCGCCGCCGCCGCTGCTGCTCATATTGGATTTACCCTCTTGCACCTAAATGATCTCTTCAGTGGTCTGTTAATCATCATCATTAACAACAACAACGGCATCATCACCCTCCCTCACGGCGCACCCAGTGTTTTATTTTAATCCTGGCACTGTCCCAGGGCAGATACAAGCCCTTCATTATGGGGCAATAAGCGGAATTTGATTGGATCCTCCTTTACATGTCCCACAGTACTTTGTCAGCGTTAGATCATTCACACACTGAGTGCAGGCAGCTGGTTTTCAAGCCTTTGACATAATATTAGACATAGTTTAATAATGTCCAGGGCTCTTGGGGGCCCCTGTGTGTCCACATGGGGCCCCTACAAACTATAGCTGCTTATTTCAGTGTGGTTTTGCTCTATAATGTGTTCCACAGGGCCGTGCTCAGGCTGTAATGTAATGTTGGGCTATAAGGCCTGAGCCTGTCTACCACAGTGGGCTTTGTTTGTGTGTGTGTGTGTGTGTGTGTGTCATTACTGAGGTGGATGTGTAGCTGACTCGCCCCTCTGACAGACCGGCCTAACAGGCTCAGCTGGCTTGAGTTTGGTTTCCCTGTCTTAGGCAGAGCCTGTTCGGTTAAATATTTAGGCGTCCATGCAGGTAGTTCATGCCTTATGCCTTCTAGGCTCGGGTGTTTGACAAAGTATTTTATTTAACTCAAATGTTTGTTTTCTGTCTCACTTCAGTTTTACAAGACGAGGATCATCTAAGGGCTTTACTGTGAGGGCAGTTAAGAGGAGAGATAGTCTGAGTTGTATTTGTTTCACGCTCTCATTCTGTGTGTCAGGGCCACATACCACTATTATCATGTGAGTGGACATTTCAGCTGCTCTCACGTACTGGCGACGGTTTCTGTCACACAAGGAAGAGCCATCAGGGTTTTGAAATAAATTCTTAATGCCAGCTCTGTTTGTCTTAACTTTGTCTGCAACATAATTAGACATCTGTGCCTCATCCCCTGCTCATGCTGTCCTGACATGACCCCCCCCTCCTCCTCCTCCTCCTCCTCCTCCTGTGCTGCCTTTAACAGGCTTGCCTCTTTCATGTGGCTGATATCTCTTATTCTCTCTGACCCTCCATTCACATATGACAGGTCTGCAGACATTTTATTGCTTTTGAATGTTTCTTTATGAACTTTGGAAATCATAAACAAATAATGCCATCACCTCGCTACAGCATGTTGATGTGTGTGTGTGTGAGCTTTCTTCACCCTGCTGTCTGTTGGAGAACTTCTTTTCATGAGAAGTCAAATTAGGAAGCGGTTGGTTTCTATCTGCGTCTCTTTTTTCGTCTTCCTTGACGAGAATCCCCCCCCACCCCACCCCGCAATTATCATTGCCTTACTGAACAGAGTTTGCCCTCTGAAACAAATCTTAAAGCTGTAACGGAGAACACGAATCCTGAAGTCTTTAATGTGAGCATTTTACTGAAGTTAGATTGTGTGCTGGCGTTGTCGGTTCGAGTGTATAGTGTCAACCAAAGTTTTAGGGGTTTTAACCGCATGCGTGCATATAATTATGCCATAATTTTGAACTCATTAAATTGTACAAGTTCTGCCTTTAAAACAAACACAAGCCTGGCAAGCATTTTCTGCTTTATTGTAATTAACAATACAAGTTGTGATGGTATACAGCCTCTCTATGGATGACATTTATATAAACTATAAAACATTGTGTGTGTGTGTGTGTGTTAATCTACATTCACTGTAGCAAACTGTAAAAAATGACTCATGCATCTTAGTTACACTTGCTGTTCAACTTGTAGCCTCTGTTACTTTATTTGTCCACTGTTAAACTGGTCTCTGCTTTAAAAAATTATTATTTTCTTTAATTACTTCCATGTCTTTGCCCTCAGGTGTATGACCTCTGCTGACCACTGAGCAAAAAAAGAGCCAAAGAAGACCGAGTGGAGTGAGCAAGAGAGACAGAAATCCGGCACCCATCTTCTGTTGATTTTATGGACTGGAGGTAGGAATCACAAAACATGTTTTCTACACAACACCACTGGTTTCAGGATCACTCATCACATGGATTTATGTAACCTCTGCGTTTTCTAGTAGATGATGTATGATAGACATTAAATATCCTTGATGATCGTGTTTGCTTTAAGCCCACTAGTTTTTATGAAGTACCATTCTGAACATGTCTAAAGGCAAACAAAAAAAAAAGAGCTACAGGTGGAGGTGGGGTGAAACGCTGCCTGTCAGAGTGGCGAGATGAGATAAGTCTCTATAAGTGGGGATAATGGTGCATGTTTTCTCTCCTCCAAGACTTTCATTGCACTGCTCTCATGTGTGAACATGAAAAGTAGCAGAAGCACTTGTGGAATGAATGAATGAATGAATGAAAAGGTCGAGAGAGAGGCGTCTTGACTGCGAGGAGTGAAATTTATTGAGATTGATTGTTGGTTTTGGAAAGGTGTGGAGGGAGGAGTTTTCTGAAGCTATTTGACCATGCAACAGGCACCAAAGTATACAAAGTATGCTCCCTTAACAGTGCTGCGTTCAAAGGTGTGGCAAACATGCCTGCCATCAAAGAGACAAATGTGGAAAATGGCACACTCTGAAGGTCTCTGTTGATTTACGGTGTTGCACTCGTTTGTACACTCAAGGAGTGTGGAAACACTTTTTGGGAAGAATGGTTAGTGGTTACATGAACTCAGATTTGACAGTTGTTTCAAACATACTTGGATGTTTACGATGCTTTAGGGCCCAAGTTTGAGTCATTCACTATGTTTCCATGCACATTTAAAGGCTACATCTGTAACTCAACTATGACATTGAATTGGACGACCGTCCTCGTGCCATTCAAGGACTAGCAGGGAATCGATTTATTGATAGCAATGTGCTAGGTGGCGATATACTGTAGCTGGTAGCTAGTTGGCACCATGTCAAGCACCTGTCAGAGTCATTCTCCCATTCATTAGCTCCACAAATTATTACATTTTTGAAGTTGACAGAACAGTCTTCTCGTTCCAAAAATGCACAGGTCTGGAATTCACTAGGGTTTTCTCACCGCTCTGCACTGTGAAAGATTTCACCAGTTTGGGTCTTGAACGTATTGGATTGGAGAAATTGGATTTAGTACAGTTTCAGTTGGACTAACTAAAAGTCTGGTTTTACACAGGCAGGGCTGGTATTAAGAGTTTATTTCACAATAGCGGCATTCTACCGTCTTCCATTCCTTCCCTAATTGACGTGGATGTGAAGAAAACAAAGCTGAGGTGGCTCTGCTGTAGTTGGTCAGTGGTTGGTCTTCCAGGTTCCCTTTTTCAATGATGAATACAGAGTACCACCACCTGCTAGTAAAGAAAGTCATTTCCTAGTATGTGTTGGCTGATTGTCAGCTACTGTCATGTGGTGTGTGTGAGTGCGAAAGAAAAATTGTGGGCGTTGTTGGTTGCCATCAGCCTAACACCAGTGCTGTGTCCAGGACCCCAAACTATTTGTTATAATGATGGTAATTAGCACATCGTGCGAGTACATACATGAATCCATTATCTATTGTGCTGGACATTTGGTTCAGTCAGAGCCAGGATTTAGGATCTGCATGTCTTTGAACTGTGGGAGGAAGAAAAGTCAAGCACACACATATAGAGAACATGCAAACTCCACACACAAAGGCCTCTTGTTGAACTGGGATTCAGCACCAGTGCCAACCACTGCACCACCGCGCCGCTTACACACGTGAAGCAGAAATCAAATATCTGTGTTTGAGAAATTGTTTCATGGTTGCCTTGTTTTGCACCAAAACATTATGGAGCTACCAGGTAATGTGAACTCTCATAAAGTCAAAAACACATTGAATGAATTAGTACATGTTCAATAATACAGTCATTAACATCACCACAGAAATGTTAAATTAAAAAAAAATGAAAATGAATAAATGAAAAGTAGAGCTGAAACAATTAAAATCAATTGGTCGATTATTAATCAATTACTAAATTAATCGTCAACTATTTCGATGATCGATTCATTGGTTTGAAGCTTTTTTCATAATTAAAACAAGATTTCTGATTGTTTCAGCTTCTTAAATGAGAATATTTTCTCTATTTATTTGCTCCAGATAACAAAGAAATCATTTTGGACATTTGTGAATCATTTTGGACATTTGAGAACATCATCATTTCCAGGCTTGACAAACACTGATCAATGTTTGTTTTTTTACCATTTTCTGACATTTTATGGACCAAACAATTACTCAATTCATCGTGAAAATAATCGACAGATTAATCGATTATGAAAATAACCGTTAGTTGCAGCTCTAATGAAAACTATACCCTCCCTTGCTGTGTGTATTCTGCAAATATCGCTTGATTCCTAAGGCTAAATGATGAATCTTTGTTGGATCGAAATTGCAATTTGAATCACCAACCACAATTAGCATATAACATCACAAAGGCAGGCATCACTGTCCTCTGTTCTAATTAATTGAATTTAAAAATCTTTTTTTTTAATCTTTACATTATATAAGTTAATAGTTTGATGTGTCTCCGTCATGTTTTAACACAACTATAATCATATTTGTGTTTCTTTACTTTACAAACACTAAGCTGGGGGTTGTAAGAGTGGAAGGGGCCGGGCTTCTTGAGGTCATTCCTTGTCCTTGAAAAAACAATATGAGCCGAATAAAGTGGTCAAACATTTAAATATTTTATAGGCAAACTGGAAGTTAACTCCACTGTGGTTTGTTGACTGCAGGCGCTCTATTAACTGCTATCGGCTTTTAAAGATGCCTCCGGAATGATGCCAAAAATAAACTTGTGTTTAAACCCGGCTATCTGTCTGTGTTTAATGTATTGGTTAATATGCACAAAGCAGCAGTGCTTTTGGGAAGCTTTAAAATCTTATGGACAAAGATAACAACACATTAGACATTCTTCAGTGTTGGGGAAACACTAATATAAAACCCTGATAATTAAAGTCAACTGGGAAAAATAGACATTTTTATAATGTGTCAGGGACGGTACCACATTTCTGACTTGGTCTCAGCACAATTGTTGATTCCTCTTATCAATAATGTACTCAGTAAGGTGGGAGTAAGAATAATGAATCAACAATAATGCTCTTGATTCATTATTCTGTTGTTTTTCAGCAGATTCATTTCCTGAATTTAATTCCAGTTAAAGTGTAGTGGTCGACGAAAGGAACTTGCTTGTGTGGGAGTGGAAAGTGGATCTCAGGGAGTTGGCCAACCCTGTCCAGGGTTTATCCCCCATTTTGCCCTACATCAGCAGGAATATGACTCCAGTTCCTCCCGCGACCCTCATATGTAGGATAAAATGGTTGACCCATGGTAGCCAAACTTCCTGTAAAACAGGTCATCTAAAAAACTATTAAGACTATATTAAGAATATCTTAACCACTGATTTCTTTAATGTAAACCTCATGACGCGGATATACATCAGCACAGATCATCGTTCATCATTAGAGAACAAGTGAAAATGTGTTTGTAAATGACACATTCTAGGAAAAAACTAATTCGGCCATGAAAAATGGAAGAATTCACTAGACGAAATGTTATTGACCAACAATAGGATACAATAATCGTTTGTGTGCTTGTTGGTGCGAGAAATCATGTGACCATGGCTTCGCTGGTGTGTGACTACCATGTGTCCAACTGGAGGGTAGGGGGAAGTGTCATTGAGTGGTCTGTCAGATGAGGAACACACACACACACACAAACACACACACTCACACAGACACACACAGACACATGCATGTGCATGCTACACACAGTTCCAGGAAATGCTTTAATTAGGGCACGTAAGCCCTTATAAATTCCCCCTTTTCAGACATTGGCCTTTCAGTTTCATACACTCTGAGTGGGAGGAAGGTGGGGAGAGAAAGAGAGAACGTGGCACTTGAAAGAAGTACAGGTTTCTGTTTTGGCCTCTTCTTTTATATTTGAAGGTGTCTCACCGTTTTTCTCAGGTGAACTTTGTTCCCACCTGCAACCTTCAACTATTGTCTAGTATTGAGAGAGATTTCCTTGTCTTATTTTAATAATTGTAACTTGGAAAAAAGAAAAAAGGCACTTCTACACTGTACTCATCGCTTTACCTGCAAAGCAACAAAGAAAAATATTTCATTCAGTAGTTTTGTCTGGAATAAATGCACTGTTGTGCAACTCCTCTACTTAAAAAGGCATGACTGTAGCCTTTGACATCTGGACAAACAGGGGTTTTCACCATATAGTGGATGTTTCTTCACATGAAGGCAGTAGTGACACTGGGGTGACTACACACTGTCCGTAATCTGCCACTACTACAGTTAAGTCTTGCGCCCACTTGATTTGTGTCAATAGAGGAAGTTATGTATGTGCCATTTCCTCTTTTTAGTCATGAGGTTCTGTCGCGTTTGACATTCCTCACTCACTCTCGACCACCAGCCTCGCAGCCCACGCCGCCCCGGTGTGAGCCCGTCAGCAGCAGCAGGCTGAGACTCTTCTTCTTGTAAAGAGTCAGAGCAGACTGAGAAGCTACAGGCCGTTTGAAGGTTCATGATTCAGCTCTTCTTGTAACGTTGTGATTGTTTCTGTACACATTGAGAGGGCGGTTATCATAAATAGGTACAGTGAGACAATGATTCAGGGAAAGTGAGAATAAACACCCAAACTGAAGCAGTTCGGGGGCGTGGATAATGCTGGAACTGACCACTTTTAAATGTACTCTTCAAAGGGGAACCCCAGCAGCAAAGGGTGGCTTTTAGGCCAATAAAAAGTTGCATTGTCTACCCTTGGGAAAAATGACATGACCATCTTTCTTTCAGATGCATTTTACGGTGTTCACATTAACTGAAAAACAAAGATCAGGCCAAATTAAAGAACCATCGGTATGTGGAAGAAAAACATTTATGATGTTCACACGTCTATTATCATTATTATTATTATTATTATTGTTGTTGTTATTATTATTATTATGATAATAATAACAATACCTATTATTATTATTATTGTTGTTATTATTGTTGTTGTTATTGTTATTATTATGGTGACGCTGTTTTACTCACAGTTTATAATTTTGAACGGCGGAGATTGTTGTGATGCCAAAGTGTTTGTTACTCACAGAAATCAAGTGGTCTCCGGTCAGAGTGACGACCTGTTCTCACTGAAGCTTCATCTGTTTGTGTATTCGTGACACAAAAGTTCCTGATGATTCTTTCAGTCTATTGTCCCCTATGATACCATTTTTTTTATTTTTTAAATAATTCATTACATAGTTGAAATGAATTGCGGTGATTAATGGGAACCACTGGGCTAATGTGTTAGTTCAGACTTTATAAAACCTAATTTTAAATGCTGTTCTTTTGGACCAAGCCCATTTATTGACCTGCACAATGTTTCATATTGGGCCCTTTTCAGCAGGAAAAGCACACAGGTGTTACTGATCACACTAATGTTGCCTGTTCAGTTCAAAACAGTCAGGACTGTGTGGAACCTTGTCATCATTAATTTGATGACGACACCTGTGATTTTCCCGCTGTGGCCTTCTAAAATGGCTGCTGTGCAAAGGGCCCATTCTACCTTCAGTGACCCTCGCCCAATAGAAGAAAAAAAGTCAATTAATCGGTAGTTTAATCATATGTTTGTTGTCGTGCACACGCACAGCAGTGGGTGATGCACCAGTAAGCTGGACCACAAGCTCCTCCCTAAAGTTACTGTGAAGTTCACATTCATGGACTGTATTTACAGTAAAATCAAACCTCCTCCGCTCCCTCCCGTGTCATTGATTTGTCAGGAAGGTGACACATCGATGACTTGTCCTCTGATTGTCGTCTCTCTGCTTCGACACGCTGTGTTTTTGTGCCTCATCTCTGCCATGACAGTTTTTACTTGTTGTCTTTCCCATGTTAATCTCTACATCTGCTCTAGTGGTCGACCATCTTTACTGAGCACAGGAAGAGGGAACTGATCGAGATCAGTTAGTTTTGCGACATATCTCTGTGTGCGTGTGTGTGTGTGTGTGTGTGTGTGTGTGTGTGTGTGGGTCCGGCACTTTTGCAATGTTGTTGTGTGGGAGAGCAGCAGCAGCAGCAGCAGTTGCTGGGACCCTCCCAGTGATGTGGTAACTCAATGTAATCAACTCACACTTGTGCAAATGAACAATTTACATGTCAAACAGGTCTTCTTATCAGCAGATGTTTGCAGGCTGACAGGTTTGGTCTAAACATATTTTCTGGTAGGTGTTTTTTTTTTTTCTCATCGTTTTATTTGGAACACGTTTGTTTTACTTTGTTTGCATAAATATATATTTACAAAAGCGGCATTTCACAAGAGGAAGACGTTATGAAATTATAAAGCACATTTTCTTTCATCTCTTCTTCAGACCATCCTGTCCCACACACATCCACACTTCCCCATCCGAGAGGCAAATAATGAGCATTAATATGTTTTTGGCTTGAGCTCATCGATCAGAACTTTTGATTCATACTTTTATATTTACAGAAATATTAGGGTTCACTGTTTGTGTTGTTGTGTAATTCAGCTTTATGTTGACGAAAGGTTTTGTCCAAGTGAGCAAGAAAACAGGGTGGTTTTTAAAGTGATCATAGAATTAAAAACCCACACACAAGCATTCCGTAGCTCCTTACCCTCACCTTAACACTCACAACTAGGGGGTGGAGTGGCTCAGTGGTTAAGACCGGTACCCTATGTGCGAAAAAACATCATGTTCGCAATGGTCGCAAGTTCGATTCCACCCCTCGCTGATTGTACTCAATTCCATTGTAAGTCGCTTTGGATAAAAGCGTCTGCTAAATGACATGTAATGTAATGTAATGTAATGTAAATGCCTAACACTTAGCATTCCCCTTACTCTAATACTAACCCTAACCCTGCAACTAGTACGTAAACGTCCTCACAAAGATTTGTTCAACAATTGGTCCATACAGCTTTTGAGTGACATTTTAGACACACACACACACACGACAATTTAAAAAAAAAACAAAAAAACATTTTAAATAAGTTACAGAGCAAATATGAAAAATGCCAATGTACAGTATGTTATGCAAATTTTAAAAGCTATATCTGCTTTAATGGTTTTTACATAATGTATACAAATGATAGTCTTTGTTACATCAACCAACATGCACAGAACATTATATTTTTTAATTTAATTTTTAATCAAAATTAAAAAAAAAGAATAATAAAAAAAAAGGGTTTAGAACAGCTAAATATTTGTCTTTCTGGTTTATATTGAATGAAAATATTTCTTGTGACTATTTTTGAAAATGTACATTTTGTAATATTTGGTTTTTAGGAGTCTGAAATTGGCCTGACTGAAAAGTAATTATTCTTCAATGTAGTTATTAAATATATGCAGTCAGTGTTAAGGCGATGTGCTAATTTCATTTAGTCACTCTGTAAACACATTATGTAAAGGTCTCCACTGTTCCGTTTGAGTTGTTTATACCTCAGAGTGACACATTAAAACACCCCCGATAACTTACAGAAACTATGTGCTCGTGGTGAAAAGATGATTTCCAATTAAGATCACTTGTGCTTAAAAAAAACATTGTGTTGCACATGTTATGCACCACTTTGTAATTCTATTTAGTTAAATGTCAGACTGGAAAATATGTGTCGTGGGTTATTGTCTCGTGAAATCATTAAATGAAAGTGGCAAATCTCATGACACACTCAGACGGGGGCAAAAGCATCCCCGAGAACGTGCTCAACTGATATTTGATCTGATCTTTCATTGCAATTTTTCACATGCTGTGTAATCAGCTGTCATTCTCCGGTGGAAAGATTCCTCAACTTTATCAACTCACAGAGGCTCATTAATCATGTAAACTCATCACTGAAACCACAAAAATAATGTTCCTTTCCTCCTCTGACTCTCTAATTGGTGCAGAATGAAGAATGTGATACACACACACACACAAACACCTTGTCATTCCAGCGCACACACATACACACCCACACGCACAGTCGTAGTGTGTTGGGGGTAGAAAGTGCTGACCAGATAAGGAGCTCAGAGAGAAGGAGAGTAAAGTGTGAAACCACTGTGTCAGCATGCCTCTCTCACATCTGCGTGTGTTCTCCATCTTAGGTTGAAACTCCCTTTTGGTGATGCTAATGATAGAGGTGGCTGCTACCACATCTCTCCCTCAGACATCTGTACACACACACACACACACACCTGCAAGGACTCTTGCTACTTCCTGTGGCTGCATGCATGTGTTCACCTCTTGCTCGATCGCTCCGTTTATCTCCCAGGCGTCATGTCACGGCTTCTCTCCCTCCTCTCATTCTGTCTCCCCCCTTCCTCTCCCCCTGTAACTCAACTCTGTCGACTCTTGTTTCATGTCTCCTTGCTCACACAGATTGTTTGAGACTGGGACTAGATTTTCCTGTCTTCACCTCCCCTGTTCTCTGCATTATCTCTCAGAGTATCTCGACACCCACTCCCTGTTCACTCACTCACTCACTCACTCACTCACTCTTATGTGTTTCCTCCCCGTGCCCTCCTGTGTGATTTCTAAGAACATGTGTGTTTTTAGACAACATTTACCTCCCTCATGTTCCTTTTGTTGTGACGTCTCAAATCTCAGACCGTTTTCCTCTTTCCAACCTCAGATTGATTTCTTTTCCTGCTTCTGCTCCCCCCTGCTCTCACTGTGTCGCACTCGTTTAAATAAAACCATATGGTTTTGTTATTATTTTGAGTGTTCACAGTGTGTTTCTTCATCATTAAAAGCTTTTAAATTATCTGTAACTGTAAAACAAACACACACAAAAAAATCTCTCTTGAAAAAAAATGTAATTTACCATCCAAATAAGTGTATTTTAGAAAAAAACACACATTTGTACTAAAGGGTTTTTTGTGGCAACACTATATCACATTTACACTTAATTTACAAATGTAAAAAAATAATAATAGAGAATTAGAAAGAGATGGAAGCTACAAGTGTCACTTAGAAAAGAGTACGTGGCCCACATGAGATAAATTAAGATGAACGTGAACAAAACGAAAAACACAGCTTGTTTTAGCCACTTCCTTTTATTTTTATAAATAAAGATTGACTTGACTTTATTCTTTTTTTAAAAAAAAGATAAATAAAGATACTTCATAATTGGTTTTTACTTTTATTAAAGTTTTTATGACCATAACATACTTCTTTATTTATTTTTTAAGTTCAATAACTAATGATATTATATCTATATATATGTATATATATGTATATATATATATATATATATATATACATACATATACATATATATATATATATATATATATATATATATATACATATACAGTACATATATTGATATAGATATCTACATACATACAGTATATACATTATATAGTTTAAAAAAAAAAGTCTTTACATCATTTTAGGGCAAAAGTTATGTGAATATCATAATAGGAGCGCACCCAAATGTCTCGCCACATACGTTGATAAGCTGATAATCCTGCAGCTGATTCATGCTGGTGTCCAGGTCTGCCATGCAAACTGTCTGCTGTTGTAGCTCACAGTGGAGTGCTGTGGTGTGGGAGGGCGAGGGGATAAGGGCCTCTGCTCTGCCAGCCGAATGAATAATGTAACGTGTTCTAGGAACTAAGACCACAGTGTGCGCATGTGTACGCACACGCACCCACGCACACACACACACTCACACACACACACACACACACTCACTGTAATGCCCCAGTTACAGTAAGGACAGGACAAGAGGGATTTCTTTAATAAAAGACAGGACAAACTTCTGCTGAGTAACTCCTCTCGCCCGCTACGTCGTTCTGTCCAGCTGTGGCAGCAGGAAACGGTGTTAATTATCAGGATGGTGTCTCACATCTTGTCTTTGACAAATTCAAATGCAGATTCAAATTCTCCCTGGTTGTGTCTGTTTTTATATCTGCTGCCAGGATGCAAATGTTCCGTCAGGAGGGAGCAGTTGGGACACAGAGCTGGTGTCCAGGGGGGACGAGCTGATGTGTAGCCCGTATTTCTGT
Source organism: Solea senegalensis (assembly GCF_019176455.1). NCBI lineage: Eukaryota > Metazoa > Chordata > Actinopteri > Pleuronectiformes > Soleidae > Solea > Solea senegalensis. The sequence continues at coordinate 20,075,394 of NC_058029.1, forward strand.
GTAGGTCTGATCACAATCGCTGCCTTAATGTGGAGGTGTTGTTGCACTCAGATGGTCCTGTGAGAGTGCTCAGCTCTGGGTTGAAAGCAGCAGCTTTGGTTTGGCAAACGTGTGCATACTCTCATCTCCTTTCATCCCCCTGTTTCCTCCTCCCTTACTCGTCCTCACAGAAGGTGTCCCAGCACCACACTCCACGCAGTACCCCAAATAAGTGAGGTAAAACAGAGAGAGAGTAAAAACTTTCTTCACACATTTTAAATTCTGAAAAGGAAAGTGTTGAGAGGAGGACGAGGTGTGTGTTGAGGAGAAACGGTATGAACTTAAATTTTACTTTCCGTGTGTGTGTGATTGTCTGCTTTGTTGTTGTTATGGTGCTTGTTCAGCATCTGCATTTGTTCTGCTGCGGATATGAATAACATCTGAATTAATACGTGTGTGTGTGCGTGTGTGTGTGTGTGTGTGTGTGTGTAGGAGTGTTTCATTTACTGTGCAGAAAGTACAATTGCTCCTCTCTGCAAGCATTGTATTGTAAAAGGTGTATTTAAAAAAACAAAACAAATCTAACCCGCCGTTAGTTTAGAAAAATAATTCAAAGGAATTACATGTTGCTCACAAAACTTAAAACGATCACTGTCATTTTTTATAACGTCGTCTTTGACATTTAATTTTCATTTCTGGCTTTGTTTAAGTCTGCAAATTATACATATTCTTGCCTTTATGACATGTAAGTTCTGACTGAGAAAACCACCTCAACTCATGCAGCAAACTGTACATACTGCACTCTCATATGTATATATATATATATATATATATATATATATATATATACACACACACTTGTTACAAACACACACACACACACACACATGTACGGGCACTTTGGAAAATATCTGACATCAGAATTCATAAAAGCATTTCTCCCTCTCCCTCTGTGCTGCAGTTTTCTGTGAACAGTATAAAGTCATATTTTCCCCCCTTTAGTGCTTGATATAATTGAGGTGGACTGGGAAAACTTACAGCCTTTAACGGAAAATAAGAGGCATAAAAATAATACTAACAGTTCTAGTTCCAGTCGTCACACTCTCTTAGTGTGTGCGGTGGGATTTAGTGATACAGACGCTGGATGACGACTGTAACCTGCCTCCATTTGGAAGAATACACAGTTGTTGCACTGGTTTGGTCAGTCCTGCAGCTGTCAGTTTCCTGGCCGATGCAAAAATAGCCTGCTTTGTTTTTTAGGAGTTGTACTAATTCATGGACAGTAAGGGTGGATTTTAAGTTTCCATTTCTCTTCAGTAAAAAGGAACCCTCTGTGTATTTACTTCTGAGTGTTGGTTCACTGTGTTCTCCAGTGTTTTATGGTCTGGTCACACAGAGACCTAGATTCATGTTTACGACGACGCGCAGCTCTGGCAGAACTTTTAAGCAGCGATTATTAAAAAAAAAAAGAAAAAAAGTGTCAAAGGTATTGTTTGTTATTAACATTTTAAAAACGTTGCGTTGTGGAGAGAGGAAGCGTGTGCACATAATGAAAGCAAAGGATGAGGAAACCGTAGAGTTGCAGAAAAGGTGAATTCCACCAGCGACGACAAAACAGTGGGAGGAGGTGAGAATGAGAAAAAAAAAGTGAATTATTAGTAAAGCCTTGTTTGGAGAGTTCACCTACAGACAGTTTACAGATGTCAACAGGTGAGATTTATCTACTCAGCTGTTTGGCAAACCCAAACTCTCTCCTTCAATCTAAAACCATTAGATGCTGCACTAATCTGCTCTAATCGTCGATTGAGCGTTTGTGCACACATGATGGAGTTTTAGAATGTTCAGTAAACATGAGTGACATGCACACACAGTGTATAAAGTAAACTCTCTAACTAGCAGATTAGTTAATTATATGTTATTTTAACATATGTTGCTTTCAATGCTTAAAAAGTGGATTCAAAACACTTTTCATTTATTTTCAAAATCATTTATTCAAATTACTAATGTCCTACTAATGTCCTAATGAACACGAAATACTGAGAGAACCGACATAAAGAATGAGAGAGTTGTGTTTTATGGTATAATTTAAGTGCTTGTGTGTGAACATTTTTAACTATTTTAGCTGTTTTTATTTCATGAATAAAGATTTTTTATTTTTTAGTTAGAAACAACCGTTGTAGGGCCCTTTTCCGCTTTTCTGGCAAACACCATGAACATTGACCTTGTCAGTACCAATAGTCTTCATCGACACTAAAGCCTGGTTCTCATTTTTTTTCAGGACCTGATTATGTTTAGGATTTGAATTGTGTTCAGGGCTTGAACAATAACTGGTTATGGTTAAGTTTAAGTTTAATTGTGTGTGTGTGTGTGTGTGTGTGTGTCTTGATATGTCAGAATTAAGTGACTCACAGTCAGAAATTGATGGGAATCGTACAAAATTCTTTGCAATCTCATTATTTTCCGAACACGTCTTTGTTCTAAGGCATATGCCTAAAATAACGAGCTTGAACCACCAACCACCCATGATGCCTTTTCTCTCTCTCTCTCTCTTTTTCTCTGCTGAGCCGGAAATTCATGTTGTGACGCGGTGTGCCCCTCCTCAAACCCCTTTGTGCCTCTTCTTTCTACACTGCTTTACTCAAAATCTGTTTTTGTGAGAGAAATTCGGGCAAAATGAGACAAAAACGTGTTCTATGCACGCAATAATGACCAGGAGCAATCCTCCATTTCTATGGCTGCCGTTAATCAATGACGAGAGATGGTTTTTAATATGATACTATATCATCACGTCTACTTACAATGAGACAAGCTGTACATGAATAAGGTCAAGAGACGTGTGTAATCTTTGACTTTTGGTGGGGAGTTTGCATTCAGTGGGATTCTGTATGTCTGTAGAGATTATTCTATATCTGTGTAGATAATTTACAGATTCATTTACGGAGATAAATTGCATTAAACATGCGTTAAAATGCAAATTAATAGAAAAACAGATGAATGAATTCCTCATAATAGTTGCACCGACAGACTAATGGATTAACCAGCTAACTAATACAGTGTAAATGAAGTATGTGTGTGTGCAGACAACAAAGCCAACACATCCTCCTCGTCTTTTCTGTATCAGCAGTTGCTTCAGCAAATGCTGTCCTTGTTGCCTTTTAAAGCAGAAAAAGATAATGAGTCTTATCAAATGCTTTGGCTTGAAAAACAATATCAGTAAATAGTGTGTTGTGGAGGCTGTGTTGTTTTATTGCAGGCACTCGGTGACGTTTTTGCATGCATGGTTTTCAGAGGAAGAGCTCTGGGCTCTGTAGTATGCTGTAATATGGTGTAACGCTCATATTGCTCCTACCTGAATGTTTGTTCTGGGGTGTAGTATGACTCAGAAGGACAATATGATTTTGGTTCTTACATGGTTATTCAACTTTGACATTTCTCTAAACTGACCCAAAAGAAATATTCTTACTGAGGTGTTATGGTTGCTTGTGCTGGTTTCCTGTCTGCCAAACATGTTCAGCTAAGGTTTTGTCATCTGAGGTCTGAAGGTTTTTAATTCTACATCACCTGCAGTCCACCCGTGACCCTGAGCACGCCGCCATCCATCGACATGTGGGCCACATTCTCTGGGACGGGTCGATAGAGAGAGAGACGGTGTTTATCGGAAACGGCTCGGAAAATGGGCCGTTGGGTTTTGGAGGGGGGGGGTTGGGTTGTGTGTGTGTGTGTGTAGGCGACCCGCGGGGAGGAGGGGTATCGCTCAATCTGTCTTCGTCACCGTTCACCCTCTTTTGATACAACAGGAAGGAAAGTGAGTGACAGAATATGAGAAGGAGGTAGACATCCCCAAGGATGAACGCTTAACCCCAACTTCTGACAAAAGAGATCAGACCTTTAGAGTTGCACATCTAAGAGCAGGAGGAAACACACAAAAGAGAGTAGTTTCCAAAAGACAGAGAGAAGGAACGCGAGGGCGAAGAGTGCTCAGAGCCGAAAGATGGATGCCATGAGGCATCCGCTGCCTCGGCTTCAGCTGACAGTGCCTGTGCCCATAAAGACAGGGAAGGTAGGATGAACGTGTAACTCAACCTGCTGCTGCTGCTGCTGCTGCTGCTGCTGCTGCTGCTGCTGCTGTAGCTTGTCCGTGCATATGGAAGACCGTTTCATATCAATACATCGAGGAATTGGAAGGTTGAAAAAGTTTGGCGCTGCATAAATGTGTCGTCAGGTGCTTCAAAAGTGTTTATTCGTTTGTTTAGTGTGGTTGTGTGGGCGGAGCACATTTGTACATTTTTCACAAATGGGTAACTAAGTGTTAAGATCGTCACACAACAGGTTAAATCGAACAATAGTGGGTGGGGGGAGCCATAGATTGGCACGCAATGTGTGTGTGTATTGTAGTGTGTGTGTGTGTGTGTGTGTGTTTAATAGGGTGTGTTTTGGAGCAGGTTAGTCAGGTGGATGTGCCATCATTGTACAGAGCCCTCTGGGCACTGTGTGAACACTGTTATTGGATGGCCAGGGGGCTGCCAGTTGCTATGGGAGGGAGATGAAGAGCAGGGAGGAGGAATCTGGAGGGTGAGTTGTTTGTGGAAAATCTGGTCTGCTCAGGTGTGTGAGAGATATTGTTGAGCAGGTACGTGGTGGACCAGGTGAAGTGCGAGCTTAGGGAGCCAAATGAGGGAGTTGTTGGGTCTTATTACCAGCAAACCTTGTGACGTCTCACAAAGAGAATTAAAGAAAGTTATTGCCCTCGTTTGACTCGCATTAGGACATTTTTTTTCTTACCTGCAACACACTGTTCTTATCTCTGTGTCAAGTCACTTTACTGAGCAAAGAGTGAGTGAAAATAAATGAAAGACAAATACTGAGAGAATTGGAAAAAACGGATGTTACACACACTGACTTGCCACAACAATAAAATGGTGGTGACTGGTTTTCATGTTGTGGCTGATCAGTAGGAATAAGTACATCAAGATTTTTTCAATAGCAATACTGATACCAATACTACTTATCAATATTCTTATTGATGCTATTCTCTATAATTTTGGTGCAGAAAATGGAAACTTGAAAATATGTGATGGAGTACTGTTTATGCACAATCTATAATGGAAGTAAACAATTTAAAATGTCTATCTTTTTACAAATGGTCAAACGTTCAATTTATATATAGATATATTTATGCATCATGCAAAGACATTCTGAGACTGCACTGCTTTAACATTTAAAACACTTACCTGTGTCTTACTACATGTAGTTTTTCATTTCCATTTATTAATTCACCTGTTGCTTTTTTGTGCTTCCCCATTCTTTCACCCAAACTCCCCCTAACTTTCACCCACTCGAGCCCGTCACTTCCTCCCTCTCCTTCGCTTGCTCGTCTTTTCTTGTCTTCCTCTTCTATTAGCACCTCTCCTTCTTCTCCAGTTATTTTAATCAAACAGCTAATGCTATAAAGGTTTCAAACAGGAATTAACCTACTTCAGTTACCACACCTAGAGTACCTTGCATAATCCGCCATTCTTTCCACGTCATAGTGATCAGTCTTTATTTTTCTTTTATATCCCCTCTGCTCCTATAATTGTTTTTCTTTTTCTTCAGACTTTTGTATTTAGTTTCTTTTGCTGTCTCCGGTTATCTCACGTTCTCCCTCTGAAGTCCCAGCCCCCGTCTCACCGGCCATACTAGCAGCTTCCCAATTTAGTAATCTGGAGCGAAAGTACAGGGGGATGAGAAGAGGAGGATAAGGGAAGAGATAAGCCTAGTTTGAACAGTTGACTGAGTTTCAGGACATTTTAACACCAAGTTTGGCTTCGTCTTTCAAAACATTTGCAAATATATCATTAAAAAATATAATAAAGAAAACAAAGAAAAACAAAACGTATTCACAGTGAATGTGATGCAGGTATCAGTCTGGTATTTGCTACAACTCTTTCTTTTCCTCAAAGCTTCACATGGGGCGACCTGTGACATCCTCTTGGGGAAAAAACTAAGACAGAAATCAGTAATAAGGCAGCGTCACTGAAGCTGTAAGACGAGGGACAGATTTATGTTACTATTCACCTCCGTGCAGTCTGCAGAGAACTACAAGTTGACTGAAGTGATGAGCAAAAAAAGAAACTTTGACTCAGAATGTTTCTGTGTTTTTTTTATTTATTTTTTTTACCTAGGCTGGAAGACTACCACCATGTGTGGGCTCTAAGGCAGCGTGTCTGATATACAGTACTAAGGCATATATGATGAAATGGTGCTTAAACTGTGGAACACTATTTAAAATGATTATAAACAGACCAAATGTTTCAGCTTTGCTCCTTCACATTAAAAGCATTTAACTGCTGAAACAGTTTAACCTTTATTGTTGAAATGGTCACAGGAGAGGAAGTGTGTCAATGGTAGAGTTGTTTTTTTTAAATTGATCTCAGATGTGGATGTTTTGCATAGGATGGGTAGAGCTCCTATTTCTGTTTATTGAACTAAGCTTCATTCCAGGATTCATACATTTAAAATACAAATGATTTAAATGGGTAAAATTATTATTTTTATTAGTATTATTTTTTTATTTTAGGGCTGAAACAATTACTCGATTAATCGATTATTAATCGCTTACATAATTAATCTTCAATTATTTTGATCATTGATTAAATGGTTTGAGTGTTTGTAAGGGATTAGAACAAGTTTTCTGATTTCATATAACAAAGAAATTATTAAAACGTTTTAAAAATGTTTGGTTTTTGGACAAAACAAGACATTTGTGAACATCATCTGAGAATCATTTGAGAAACACTGATCAACATTTTCTGGACTAAACGATTACTCGAGAAAATATTTATTTATTATATGTTCTTTGCAGCCCTTAGTTATTTATTTATTTATTTATTTATTTAACTTGTGTGGCCTTTCCCTTGCTTCATCTATGTGCCCAAAGATGCCGCTCACCCCAGCTCTTATACTGAACTCGTCTGATCTTGTTCACACAGGTGGCGATGTCTCCAGGAGAGGACGGTCTGATTGGGATCCCCTTCCCGGAGCACAGCAATGAGCTCTTGTCCCACCTCAATGACCAGAGGAGGACAGGCCTCCTGTGTGACCTCACCCTGACCTCCCGCGGGGCACGCTATCCGACTCACCGCTCTGTCATGGCCGCCGTCAGCCTATACTTCCGTCGGCTGTTCGGGACAGAGGAGGGGGGTGGTGAGGGCGGCGGAGGTTTCAGCGTTTGTCAGCTGGACTGTGTAGCACCTGACGCCCTGGACGCCCTACTTGAGTTTGCTTACACTGCAACCCTCACCATCCCAAGCTCCGGGATGAGAGATGTGCTGCGAGGAGCTCAGCTTCTGGGCATCCAGTGTGTGGCTGATGCTTGCAGAGAAATCCTTGGGGAGAAGGCAGAGGCCGAGGGAGAAACAGCAGAAGAGCAGAGAATCCAATACGCGGCTCCTAAGAGGATGCTAGTAGGAGAGAGTTATGTACAGAAAGTGTCCAGAAGAAAAACGGACAGAAAACGGGTGAAAAAAGTTGAGTTGAATCACAGGTCCTCATTTTTTAATCCATCACCGGCTTCTCCCATCTCTCACTCTTCACCTGCGTCTGACAGCCTGCGCTCCCTGCCGTCTACGCAGCCACCCAGCCCGGAGCAGGAGGAGCTTTTCATCAAATCAGAACAGCAGAACGGAGATCCCAGGTCGATGAGAGAGCCGGGGAGAGGAGCCACACCAAATGGAGGTCACCCTCACTGGCTGCACGACCGCCCCCGTATAGCTCAACCACCTCCTGTCCCACCCCCCAATGATAAGCTCTTAGGGAATGATGGCGTGGAGGGCTTTGGTGAGGATCGTATGCTAATGGGAAGCACATCCGTACCAACATCTGTAGCTGAGCGTGGGGCGGCGGCATCAGCAGTCGGAGGCGGGAGGAAGAGGAAGTCTCAGACGCCACAGCAGTGTCCCGTCTGTCAGAAAATCATCCATGGTGCGGGAAAACTGCCCCGACACATGAGGACACACACGGGAGAAAAACCCTTCCAGTGCTCTGCCTGTGGAGTCCGTTTCACTCGGTATAAAATCATTTCTGTTACTCTTTACATTGCAGTACAGTAACAATATGAGACAATATATTGTCATATGAAGGCAATATGATGGTAATTCCATCACATTTCTGATGCAGTTTGGCAATAACATTGTAACAGTGTGTAAATAAGTCTCTTAAGTGTAATAATATTACAGTCATACCATATTATTTCCACAGTAATATCCAGGTAATAGCTTGGTAATGAGAATCACTCCATCAGTGTAATCACTTCACATGATAATTACCATATAATTAAGTTGAAATTAATCCTCCCTTGCAGCCCACATACACTTTTCTTATTCATTTGATAGTTACTATATAAATAAGACATACAAACATACATATTGTAAGTGTAATGTTAAGCATATTTAATTATGTGGTAGTGTGACTGCATTTCTTTCCTTCTTTACTGACGTTTACACCTTCTCTTCTTCATCGTCCCCATTGCCTCTCATTTCAGGAATGATAAGTTAAAGATCCACATGAGAAAACACACAGGAGAGCGTCCTTACCCGTGCCCCCACTGCACCGCCAGGTTCCTACACTCGTACGACCTCAAAAACCACCTGTCCCTCCACAGCGGGGCAAGACCCTTTGAGTGCCCGCTCTGCCACAAGGCCTTCGCCCGGGAGGATCACCTCCAGCGTCACCGCAAGGGTCACAGTTGCCTGGAGATGCGCACACGCCGACCCAGGCGAGGTCCTGAGGTTATGGAGGACGGGAGAGAGGATGAGGGCAGGAGAGAGCAGCCAAACCCTCTGGAGGCTTTGTCCTCGCAGGCCCACACCTCAGTGTTTCACCCACACATGTTGCTGGATGGCGGCAGTGGACCAAGCGGCGCTCATCCGCTGATGTTTCCAGGCGATGTGGAGAGGGGGCGCTCTCTCGCCCTACAGGCTCTGGCCCAGCTTGGGCCTCACAGGCTGGGCGGCTACCCCGAGCTCTTCCTGCGAGGGCTGGAGCTGCGAGGAAGCAGAGAGGCGGAGGTGGAGGATCCTGGAGGAACCCACTCACCAGCTGCACTTCGAGACCGATGGGCAGATGAAGTGGAAGAGGAAATTGGAGATGAGGAAGTGGAGGAAGAGGAATAGTGGAAGAAGGAGGAGTGTGTGATTGTGTGTGAGTGAGTTTGTCTGTGTGGTAAAGAATCCACAGTGAAAAACAAATCTCAGGTGGCTGGACTAAATACCTGCTGCTCCCATATAGAGAGCACTTAAAAAAAAAAAAGATATTTAAAGAAAAAAAAATGGAAAAACGGGTTTTCAGAGATATTTTAAATGTGTGTCTTGGCTTTTGATTTAATTTCTTTTAATTTTTTTGTGTTTACTGTTTAATGGTATGAATTTTAGGCTTGAGCTTTTTCTTTTTGAGTTGATTGTATTTTTCTAGCTCAACATGTGTGTGTGTGTGTGTGTTGAGTGTGTGGTTACTGGGACGCTTTTCACTATGCAGACTAAGAGTCAGAGCTATGACATGGAGGGATATTTGAAGATGTATATTTTAGCAACAACATAATGTATTGAATCAGGTGCAATCCAGAACTCCTATCAAGTAAATCACAAGAATGAGTTTGTGTGCTCACTGACCTCTGGTGGTTATCAGTGGAAATGCAGTCTAACTAATCAAACCTGTGCTGCACATGATATTAAGCAATAATGTTCTTTGTATCTTTTCTTCTCAGTGGTAGAATCTCTGCTTTTGTTTGGTGCTTAAACCAAATATTTTGGTTTTTATTTCTTAAATCTTATGAGTTAACAGGAGAGGAGTGAATTGTGGCCAATGTTGGGTTTGAAGAGGAAAATCCTTCCCAACAGTCTTGATCGCCATGAGAGAGAATCTGCTTCCATATGCGAGTGTCTTAGAGAAGAACTCTGTGTTTATACCTGACCAAAAAAAGACAAACGTTTGGACGGATGACTTCAAGAATGTTGCAGACAATTCTTCTTTTCCTGAAAGGCTGTGGATTTCAGTCTTCCAATGCACTCATTTTTTGACACCTTGTTTTGGGGGAGAGAAAAAAAAAAGAAAAGTGGTAAGAGTGAGGGTAAGAATGAGATGCTTCTCCCCTTCCTCTGTATTTATTTATTTATTGTTATTTATTGTGGCTCCTCTGCTGTAACTCTTTTGTGAGACCAGGTGGGAGGTTGGAAACTGATCACAGCCCATTTCCAGTCTGAGTCTTACAAGGATTGCGTTAAAGATTTTCGGCTCAACGTCTCCCTATACTTAAACGCCTTTTTTACGGGCTTCATGTCTTCTTTCTGCGATTCTTCCTCAAATGCATTCTTTGCACATGCAACCCCGTTAGGTACTGCAATAACACAGGCACATTCCAACCTCTGGGGTAGAGAGAAGGGAACAGAGCCCAGAAGAAGTCGGGGGGGGGGGAAACAAACTGGAAAAAACAAAAAATGACTTTGCAGTTTTATACCTTCTTCATGCTTTTCTGTTGATAAACCAACACGTCTAGTACTGTATCACATTATTGCATGGCAGTTCTTATAGATCGGCCACCGCTGTGTTTAAAGGGGGCCATTCTTTTTGAGTTTATCTATCTTTGACCAAATACCTTTTTGTAATTATGCTTCTCTGGACCAGTGCATAATTACATGCAGTCATTAATGGCTTTAAGAGACGAGAGGTTGTCTTTTTTTTTTTTATTTCTGTTTATCATGATACCCATGTCGCCAGAACGTGCTGTAGCAGTCGTGCCGGTCTGGCCTCATGTGCACTGTCCGCTTCTTGCTCTGTAGTAAATCTTTTTTTTTTTTTCATTTTATTTGCACTATGAGATTTGAGAGCTTCAAGCCTTTTTTTTGTCTTTCTGTCTCGTCCATGAACTCATTTAATACCATTTAAACTTGTGATTGAAATAGACGACTTCTTTGAAACCCACACACATGGAATACTCTTCCTCCTGTATAGTAGTACAGTTATTGTCAAATGTTTTATATATATATGTATGTATATATACATACATATATGTATGTATATATGTGTGTGTGTATATATTATATACAGTATATATATATATATATACATATATATATATTGGGAGTTGCCTTTGGTTTTTTGTGTTGCAACTATTCTCAGGAAATCTTGAGCAATGCACTAAGTGATTATACAAAATATATAATGGGCTATCATAATGCCAGTAGTTTCAAAATACGACGAGAGATTTTGAAGTATATAATTTACATTCTATAAAACCAAACTAAAGATGAAAACGTGTTGTGAGGTAAAAGAGAGAAATGATAGCGATGAAATTAAGCTACTGGCCTTACTGGAACCAGTCGTACAGGTGTGGCAGTGTGACGGTTGCTCCTGTTCATGAAGGGTGTTGGTGCTTGCAGTCAGAGCTTTGTGAATGAATGAATGAGGCTTAACTGATGTCAGCTGTGAAGTGTGTGTTTCTGTGTGAGCTGTTTGTTTTCTTGGCTTTGGTGAAGGGACTCAGGGTCTGTTGTGAGCAGAGACCCTGCTATCAGGGATATATTTTTGTCTTTGAGTTTTTAGTGGAAACTTCTCAGAGCTATGAATGACTTTCCCCATGTTTCAGTTAATATAAAGAAAAGAAATAAAGATATCTAAGCTTGCCATTTTTGTTTTAAGTGTTGTTTTGAAATAATGATAACCACTCTTGTGTAAAGGCTGACACACATACAGTATACCTCAGTGTATATGTACTTCATCATTGCAGTAATGTGTAACATTTAGGAGGGTTTATTGGCAGAAGTTTAATATACTACCTATGTTTGTGTGTATAAGCATATCATTCCTTAAAAATAAATATTGTTTGGCAAGGGCCTTGCTGCACACAGGCTGTCATCTCACACAACCATATAGCAGCCTGAACGGACAAACATGCCAAAGTGTGGGTGTCATAGACGTTTCCAATGCAAACAAAGAAGAAGGACATCCTTTCTGACATGTTAGGGCCACTGTAGCTCCCTGACATGCTTGGGATAAGGAGCAGTGAGCAAAGGAGTCCTCCATTTCTGCACTTCACCATGAGATATCACTAAATCTTGCACACTGGACCTTTTAAACTGTGTATAGGTTTAGTGTTTAACTCAAGGCTCACTGTGGTCTTAAATAGTAATGGATAAACACGTGGTAGTAAAAATCTCAAGTGAGGAGGAAGAAGAAAGGGCTGAATCTAAAGTAGCTGCATCAGTTTCAGGATGCTGCTGTTGTGTTACTGAAACATTTGAAAAGGAACAGAGCCATGTTAAAGGTCATTAGTAAACACCTGGGCTTTTTTCCTAATATGACAATTTCTGCAGGTCTGCTGTGAACTGAGTCCACCATCAAACTAAGTTATAGTCAAATCATCTTGAAAGATAGTGTGACCCCTTGGTAATGTGCAAAGCAGGCACATTTTGTGCTTATTTGTACATGTCTGCAGTTCCCATTCACACTACAATGAGGCTCCATTCTACTCCAAATTGTCCTGAAGCATTGACAAATATCTGCATTAAGGTCTGAAGGAGTCATTATGTTCTGTAGCCAAGTCATACCTTCGCACAGGTGACAGTATGTAGTAGTATGATATAATTATATGAGCACAGGTGGAAAGACAATGTAATTAGCATCGCACTGCAATGGGAGGCTCTATGTTTTTTACTACCACCACATATCAAATGTCGGTTAATTAGAAACAAAGCCTGGTAATATAAATAGGAATTATTTAAATAGTTACTGCATTTTCACCAGCACCTGAGTGACTACTACTGCAGGGGTCTAAGCTTACTGTTGTGAAACTGACAGGAACTGGCCTTTACTGCAGTGACAGCTTTGTGAGAACTAGGATACCTTAGGATGGTTAATTGGCAGAAATGTTTAATAATGAAAAGTGTATTAGCTTTAACATAAAAAAAGGTTTCCATAGCCTTAGATTAAGCCTTTTATATGTACCTTGCTTTTACAGAGGTGGCCATCTTGTGTTGCTTCAGTAACTTAAAAGGATAAACAAGCCAAAGAATGTGTTTGGCATCGTGAAGCAAATGCTTATTACATAAACAAGGAAGAGAAACAACCTTTCTGGTATGAGGAGGACGACATAGTTTTCCTGACAAAAGAATGGCTGGGTTGAGCGGAGGACACTGTTTGTTTGTTTCAGTCTGCAGTCTCACCACTAGATGTCACTAATTCTTACGCACAGAACCTTAAAAGTTAGTAGTTTATTTTTTTTCTTGTTTTTTACAAAAACAAAAAAAGGCATAAAATTGTACTAAGAAAATTGAGGAAAGAAAAAACAGGAAAGAGACTTGAACAAAAAATAACAAACCAACAAATAATGTACATATATCATAGGGATTGACAGGGTTTTTTCTTCTGTTTATTATGAAAGGAGTGAAGATAGGTCAAACTTTGTATGTTAATGCAATTTATCATACAAGATTAACATCTTTACAACAAAATATAAATTATTTTCATTAGACATTTTCCAACTAATTCCAACATTGTTTTGAGCATTTCACAATATATGATTTGTCATATGAGACCAAAAAGAATGTGAGTATGCACTAGTATGCACAGTAGTATTAAATGTGCAAGAGATTCTGGTTCCATGTTACAAAGGCTACATTTGTCGAAGGGAATATAGAGAAGTGTTCATTAGTCAAGTGTATATTGTGTAGGATTGTAATATGTAATTCTCTCTTTTTGTTATCAGAGTGGTAAAAGTCAAACACTTTCATCAAAAATGTTGGTCCAGAAAGTCTTTTTTATGCTTGGAGTAAAATATGTACAGGAGCAACAACGACACCATGGATAGAAATTCCCAAACAAGCTACTATAGCTTTCTGCTTTGTTATTTCTGGTTGAAGGAAGGAAGAAAAAAAGACAAAATAACAAAATTAATAACATACACAACAGATAATAGGAGAAGTCAGTTTGCAGAAGGAAGAATGGATTCATGAATGAGTCCAGAGATAGAAAGTGTCAAAAGAACGAGTGAAGTGATACAACAATAAACGTATGTGAATAAAAAGTCACGTAGCTACACATTCAGTGGTCTCAAATGATACCTGTCTGCGCCGCAAGGGAAGGTGGGAGTTGCTGTGACGTCATTGCCTAATCCTCTTAGTTTAATTGAGCTGAAGCAGCAGCAGCAGCAGCTCCTCACCGCAACCACTCACTCTGCAAAAGTCGGTGAAACTCTGGGGGAAGAAAGTTTTCAGAGTGAAGTAGTTCAAAGGAAGTGAGGAGTGTTCGGCTGCTGCCTCAGCTCAGCGGACACTGAGTGACGCAGTTGTGCGCCAGGTCGCTCCGTGTCTGAACTCCAACAGAACAGAACAGCCTCAGGTAAACACCTGTTTGACCACACATCATCACTACATTAACAATATGACAGTGACCATCATTTGGATCAGCATGGTCACCCAAAGTCTTTATGTTAGTTCAACATGAGAAGAAAAGCTGCATTAATGAGCACAAGGACTGGCACATTCTTTATTGATTTATTTTAAAGTATGTATTTGTTCACTGAAATTGACCATTTTCAGTCCACTGTGATATCGCTTTCTAAATATGTGTTTGTAAACATTGCAATCACAACTCACAATCATTGATCTTCTCCTTATAGTCTTCCCATGTGGCTGCTGTGTAAACCACACTGTCCATACTGTATATTCGCCAGGTGAAGACCAGGATGAAGAAGACCAGGTATTCTCCTACTCATACAGAGGTAAAATAATTCATGCAAAAATCATTTTCTCTGTTCTCTACTGGCCTGAAGCTGAAGAACAATTCATCTCATCACATCTGTCTTCCTCCTCCCACCAGAGCTGGGGAGCACTAAAAAGAGGAGACTGCTACAAGACAAAGAAGATCATGCTGGAAGGAAACGACTAGATATTGAATGAGATTAAAATCTCAGGGCTCTGGGGGAGGAGGAGCGGGCTTCACCACTGGAATGAAGTGGAGCTTCATTAATAAACCAAGTGATGGCAGGTAGGAACAAGAAGGAAAAGAAAAATGTCAGTGTCTGGTTATTCACTGAAGGAAACATCAGTGTCCACTCCATTAATACAGGGTTTCAGTGATAGTTTGGCTTGTTTGAAGTGTGGTTTTATGACTTACTGGCACATAGCAATAGTAACAATAGTATGCAACATAGTTTAGTCTGTAACAACAGTAAGCACAGACTTTACTGTGAACACCACTATTGCAATGCTGTCAGTGGGAAACAGCCTGAGACAGCGATGTTCACTCTAACTGCAAACAGGGCTGTCAATGGAGGAAGAGGTGGACAGATTTTAGCCACCTAAAATAAGATTCACTTCATATAATTAATGCCTCTTTTATTCTATGACCTCTTAAGGATGTACAGTATTTGCTGCTTTATCTCACTGCTGGAAACTGAAGTTTGTAAACCACGCCAACGTCTTTGAGAAAATCAACATTTTTAGCTTGTGGAGACACAGGCTTTTTCATTTGGTAAGTTTGTGTCACTACGGTAAATCCAATTAATTTAAAACCCTAAAAGTCACAAAATAAGACATTTTGACTCACTGATGGTCAGCTTTGGATCAGCAACTCCTGTGTGCTGTGATGTAAAATTGTTTCTCAGTGGACTTTGGTGCAGGATAGTGAGTGGTTTACAAACTTAAGTTCCCTGCAGAAAAATGCTGTTTATCAATGAGGAAAAAAAGCATCAAACACATTCTTCTGTTGTATTAGACTTAAGCAAACATACATTTTACCAGGCAATTCTTTTTATAAGTGGCTAAAATCAATCCGTTTTTCCTTTTGTCCCCATTGGTAGCTGTGGTATCATTGACAGGGAGCATCAGAGTCTTGGGCTTGTTCACAAGTCAGTGCACAAGTGTTTCCATACCTCATTCAATTTAAAAAACAAACAAACAAACAAACAAACCCTATGCTATCAGTTTGATACATCTGTACACATAATGTTCCTTTCCTCTCCCTGTTCTTGGCTTAAGTATTTGGTGATGAATGCTGGTAAACTGTAAGACTCTCATTAGCTGATGTCTGGTCTCTAAACTACAGGTATAAAAAAAGCAACATGGATGATTGGCTTGCAGGTTATGTTGTCATATGCATTGTCATGATATGTATTTTCTTCAGACGCTGATTATCGAAACATAAAAAGCAGGACTCATTTGGAACAATGCCAGTGGCTCTGGTTGTGACTTTGACTTGTTTGTAATGCAGGGAGCTGGAGCCCACACCTGTGGGGAGAACATGTTCCTCATCGAGTCTCTCGAGGGCAAAGAAGGGAAACCTCGACTCAAGTCTCCATTCCCTGCAGACAGAGTTGAGGTAAAAGCTCCACACTCTCCATTCTCCACTTTCCTACAGCTGTTATTTATGGGTTATGAAATTTAAAGTACACTAAAACAAATGTGTACACTCTAACAAAGTTCAAGATGGTTGCACTTGGAAACGAAAGTTAATTTGCTGCCTTGAAAACGCGAGTACACTGAAGTTGACGATGCAAGCTGTTTCTATAGAGATTAAGTTGTTTAACTTAACATTTGCTGTTTAAACTTGCTTTATCTTGTTAAACAAGCACACACTTTTATTGATGACTAAAAGCAATTTCAAGTTCACTTTTAAATATATTCTACAGATAAGGAAAACTTGGATGTTTTCCTTACAACACATTTGTTAAAAAAGAGAACGTATTTCAACATAAAGAATGTTATGCTGTTGTTTTCTCCGTTTCTCAGTCCTCTGTGCATTATTTGTTGTCGTATGACTGCACTTAAGTACTATTACAGTTTTTAGTAATAGTATAGGATTAAATTGTAACTATAGTACTTTGGTGATTATAGACTGCTGCTCCATCTCTCTTAAGGGGTGTTTATGTGCCCAACAATGGTTTCCAATGTGGAGACAGTTGCTGTAGCACCTATGATCTGTCGCTGAGCTGGAGCCTGGTTTTCCAGCTTTGGGAGGGCGAGGAACTCTGGGACCTCTCTATTTCTACATCTCCCGGTCATGTGAACACACACACCATGCACACTGGAGACATCTATTCCTCCAAGGGAGGTTATAGAGACACGCAGGTGTGTGTTTACAGTCCTCCTCTGTGTTGATGTTGGTTTACTTCATGAGATGTTGAATCGACGTCCTCCCTCCTCTCGTCTAATTGGTGCAGGAGGAGTGAGGGTTGGCTGGGACAATCTATTAGGAGTGATCCCAGGAGATTCCCCCACTTCCATCATCCCTTGGAATGTGTGTGATCATGTCCCGATAGATTTAGATGACCTAGTCCAAGCAGAAACTGCTCTGGGAGCTGCAGCCGTTATTGGAAACTACTAACTGGATAGATCAGTGAGTCGTTTCTGAATAATGAATATGCTTCACCTTTCGTTTGTTTTGATCAGCCTTCATCGGGTTTGTTGCATTTTTCTTCTTCTTCAGACTGATGTGATTTGGGCCATTGCACAGTTGGTTGAGTTCTACAAACATGAGAGCTGTGGACATGTGGACAGTGCACCCCCTGCAGAGCAGGTCAGGGAGTGCAGGGACAGCACAAGGCACTATAATTATATGACACCGGGTGTTATGCCACACTGTGAAGAGTTTTTAAGATTAACGTTTTCTACGTGTTAGAATTATACAGTATAGCACAGCAGATTTTGTAGTTTCCATGTTTTAAGTTATCATCCTTGTATTAGTGGTCTAGTTTTGTAATAAATTCAGCAGTAATATCGTCACTTAATCTAGTTAACAGTATTTTGGCAGGTTCATCTGTTGGCGGGTAACTTGCAAATGTGAGTTGCTTGGTTTCATAGTCATCCCTTCACCAAATATGATGGGACAAACTTTTATGAGGAAAATAATCATGCAGTAAAACACAAATTTAAACCTGGCAATAAATTAACTTTATTTCATAAAAGCATGAAATAAATTCCATCAGGTTTTCCAACATAGAGTCCAACATGATCTTTACTAAAGAACGACATAGGAAAGGATGGTGTCACTGACTTGGACAGGGAAGGGGGGAAAAAGTAGGAAGTTGGGGATAAAAGTGGACAGTGATGTTAAACATCATTGCCATGTGAAAATGTTCTAGCAAAGACACTTGGCATGGATAATCATTCCATTCAAATGTGTAGAGGCAAAGCACCACTCATCTGATCATTCTATACATCCACAAAATAGTTTGGAGTATCAGTCCTGAAAATGTTCCTCTTCCAACTATAATGTGTGCACAGAAACAAACAGTTTTGCAAAACATTATAATGTCCATTTAGACCCAAGTTCAAAAATAATACTGAAACCAACAGAAGCTATAAAAAGTCATCACCATACATGAGTGTTGAGGTGAACATCCTGTAAGACTGTAGAAACCATTGAGAGGTAAGAGTTTCACGGTGCCATCCAGAAAGGCATCGACTGCTGCTGTGGCTGTGTTTTAGCACGGGGGGGTGGTGGAGGAGGGCAACGATAGCCCTGTGTCCAGCCTGAGGAGGAGGAGGTAGGGGGAACTGCCCCGGGGTTACCTGGCCCTGAGGCTTTGGAGGAGGAGTGGTCTTCCTCTTCATCAGAGGAGTCTCCGGTGTATGCTACCAAACCTGTTTTTAACCTTTTCACTGCAGGCTCTGAAAGGACGAGGAAAAGCAGAAGAGGGAAAAACATTTGGGGGAGGAGAGAGAGAGAGAAAAATGGGGAGAGAAAAACAAACGGCAGCGGCAAGTTTCCAGTAAGACATTCAAAAACACATTTTGGGAGAAACAAATTGTTAATAGATTTAAATTATAGTTTGTCAGCAGTGTAGTGGAAGGGGCAGCCATTCGAAAGCAGCCATTGGTTGGTGGGGAGCGACATTGTTAGGGCCATCCAATCGAGTGGCAGGACAGTGTCACAGGACGAGTCGTGCCCCACCCCAACAGTATCCAGCATCACCCCAGAGACACATGGAAGAGAAGAAAAACACAGAGAAAAAGAGAAAAACACAAAAACAGGAGAGATTCTTGTTAGTGAGGAAAGCAAATAAACTGTGGTCACTCCAGACTGATGATGTCATCAGAATGGGACGGTCAGGTGAATTCGACTTAGAAACGACTGTATAAATGATGCACTAATAGTGTTGACTCATAGCTACACCTCACTATCGGGAGATTTTAATCACTGCACCAGAGTTCTGTAAGAACTGTAAGAAGCACAACAGCCAATGTGTGGCTTAGTGTGTGTGCGAGTGTGTGTAATGTCTTAAAGACTGCTAGCAGCAGCATTTATTGGCGCAATCAAAATTAAGTTCACTTCCATTCTTTTCTAATGAACTGATGACTACTTATGTGGCAGTACATGTTTTAACCCTGGGTGGTGGCAGCAGCAGCATAATGATGCACACAGAGCGAGCCCTGTAGTTGCAAACGGAGTAGAGTGAGCTTAATGAAACATGGCGGAGACTGAGGCAACAAAAATAAATAAATAAAAGCTACTAAGCACACAGCTCTCACTCCACCATGCCAGAGCCCATAGAAAAAAAACAGGTAATTTATATTTTACACTATGTAGCTCTACATTTAGGCTGTGAATAGATCCAGGCTGCTTTATAAGGAGGGCAGTGAGGAACTGTGGATTTGAGAAATGAGTCCACAGGATGATGCCCTTACCCATGGGGCCTTGGGGTGGCCTTCTGTCCTCCATCTTGGGTCTAACTCCATTCACAGGCATATGTGGTGGAGGCATTAGCTGCCGACTGGGTAACAGCAAAAGAGATGGTGTGAATTACCCAAGTTATGTGCTGTTGAATTTTCAATATAAGTGATTATAATGAATCTTTGAGTACCTGTCCCTCTCACTTGGTGGACCAGAGGAACTCTGTGGTGGGGGTCCTGTAGTCTCAGGGCTGCCCACTGAGAAGCCTGCACCTAAATTAGTCATATGAATGGGTCCATGCTATGAGCAGAAAAACACAGGCAGGATTAGCAGAGATGCTCTACTAAACCCTGTCCTGACACTTTAAACTATTATTAGAAAACAAACTCGGCACTAACGTGAAACAGGCGTTGTCGATGCAAAGTATAGCTTACCATAAGATTGAACATTTCTCCCATCCACTGTGACAAATACTTAAAGCTTATCAGAAACAGTTTGTGTTTTCTGTAACTCAATATTATCAGTAAAAAGACACAAATGCACAGTAACAGGAAAAGCAACAAGAAACAGGAAGCCATGCTATCTATAACATACAACAACAAGGATGACACATTATTGGCAGACTTGATACAAACAGCTCTCTGGTAAAAATAAAAAGATGCAAATACAAGGAAAAAACAGAGGCTACACGACTGAGGAAAAAGATAATCAAGGTTGACAAAAATAAAATTAAAAATATAGTAGAATGATGAGTATTATGTGAGTGAGTGGTTAAAACACCTGGTAACCAAGTAGACCGCTGTCCCTCTCGTCTGGTACCTCTTCTGTGAAGCGTCTTTTCTGTGTTGGGTTGAGTGTAGAGGCTGGAGATGGTGCTTTGGGTGGTGCTGCAGCAGAAAGAGGAAAAAGTACAGAAGGAAGAGTCTGCAAAAACAAGAAAGGGAATAGCGCATGTATCATTTATTGTTTCATAGTTTAAATAGTGTTAAAAAATGTATTTGGCAACCATTTAAAAAAAAAAACCAACAACAATGATTCCATCTTGAAAACGTCAGAAAATGCCTGAATGAGATTAGTACCTGAGGCATAGAGCATGGAACAGGAGCTGGAGTTGGAGTTGGAATGGGAGCTGGAGCGGGGCATGGGCCTGGACCAGGGGCTGGTAGCAGTGGATATTGGGGAGGCACACCTGTGGCTGCAACAGGAGGTATAGGAGGGGGTGCGGTGTAAGGAGGAGGAAGGGGTTGGGGCTGAGGTGGAGGTAGAGGCATGGGGTATCCTGGCTGGTATCCTGGAGGGGGGTAGTAAGGAGGCTGAGGAGGTATCCCATTCACCACTGGAGGCTGTCCAAAGCCTGGAAGAGGAGGGGTGGAGGGATGATCAGGCTCGCTGAATGTCTTATACAGTCACACTTATAAAATCAAAACTCGAGAGATATATTGAAAACCAAGAAAACCAGCTGTGTGTGTACCTTGTTGTGTTGGCATCATTGTGCTCATTTGACTGAGAAAGCAAGAATACTCTGCATGCACCTGCAGATAAAAGAAAATATTGCCTTAATAAAGTTAACAATGGCAGCATACAACATATCGAACATTCAAATAATTGCAAGCAAGTACAAGTTGAAATTAGAAAGCACAGATAAGGCTCTTGGTTTAAGCTATAATGTGTAATGTCTAGAGATTTTTGTTGTTATTATTTATCTCCATTCGGCCTTCATGAACATTAACAGTAAAACATTACTTGTATGCTCTGACCTTCATCTGAAAATAAGCCACCAGCAACACTATCGGGTCTGACTGAGGGAGCATTTAAGTGTATACACTGGCAATACAGAGGCAAGAGGTTTTTATCCAGTCAAACTACTAAATGACTGGGTTGTTTTAGCAGTAGAATTCACTTCTTTGTGTTTTCAGTCATACTCCAGCCAGTCTGCATTTGTCTTGCTTTACTATCGCAATACGCCATCATTCTTAACATAAAAAAATTACTTCTTGTGCACATCAACAAGGACAACCAGGCAACACAAGATCTAAAGCCCACTATACTGAGAAACACAGATAGTCTTGAGGAGTGGATAAGACTTAATCAGCATTGTGTGAACTTATCTGACAATCGCTTTAATGTAACAGACTGGTTTAACAGGACATTACTCACCGTCTGAAGAAGATTCTCACACAAAGTTTTTGCTGCTGCAAGTCCTTCTGGTTTCGGGTGACTGCAAAGGAAGCAGTTCAAAGTTAGAACTGTAGACCTGACAATGTGGAGTTTAGTTGCAAGTGTGTGGCTAGCTTGTAGTAGTGTTCAAGCAAGTTTATAAGATGCCCTCATTGATATGAACACTAACCTGATATATATGTACATGGGTTCAAAGGCCTCCCGTCCAGAGGCAGGTTCTAAGCAACCTGATCCTTTTCCTCTGAGGAAGACTTTAGCTCCAGTCTCAGCCTGAATGTGCTGCAGGTATGAACAACCGGGGCCCTCCACCCGCTCTTTAACCACAAATCCCGGGATAGCATGCTCCAGTCCCACAAAGACTTTATCTTGAACATAATGCATCTGAGACAGAGAGACAACATAAGGGCATGAATACAACTATGCATTATATGCATACTAAATGTTATCACAACTTTCCATATGCAAAATAACTGTGGACCTTGTCTGCTCTGTTAGTAATTGTAAAGAAAACAACTATAAAACATTCTGCGGAACTAAGCTTTCCATTATCTTATTTCATGAATAATGAACATAGGGAGCTTTCTTACCCCAGACTGAAAGTGTGGTTTGTGGTGGGCCATGGGGGGCAGTGAGGGTGGAGGTGGGTTATGTTGGTGGTAAACTGTGACTGAAGTTCCACTGGAGGAGAAGGATGAAGATGATGATGAGGCAGTTGCAGCCTTGACCACACCATTGGTGATTATTTCCTTGATTCTGTTAACTGCCCCTGGAGTACAAAGGACAAAATTGTTTTGTCTAATTACAGACCTTATCAAGACTTACATTCATTATTAGTGAAAGATAATTTTGATATAATACTAACTGTCAACAAGGTCTCTCGTCTGTCCTTGGACATGTAGATACAGAGGTCTATCTCTGTAATGAGAGGGCAGAAACAAGGTCACCATTATCACATTATCAACAGCAATTTTTATGATTAGCTGCTAAAAAAGTAAGAGAAGTCACCCTGGTAGAGCTTTGCCTTTCTCCTCTGATGCCATGTAACGCCCCCTGGTTGAAACCGCAGCACCACTAACTTTACTAATCTGCAAAATCAATCAATAATTAAACCACAAGTCAAATTATCAACTCTGAAAGATGAGAGTGGAAATATTGCTGCTGACCTCATCCTGAGTTTGCCCTCGTGTCAGGAGATTTCGACAGGTAATGGGGACGTCATTGATTTCAACCTCAGCTACCACCAGGTCATCTTTGGCTTTTGTTGGCACTGGAGGCTTTCCAACTCCCACAGCCTGAGTTAAGAGCCAACAATATATGTCATTGAAGACCCTGAGCTTCACCCACATGAGAGTACATGTGACCACTCAAATGTGGGTGAACAAGATGATATGTGACACAAATATTTTTTGTAACTGTGGAAGCTCCAGTGGCTTTCTAATCTGATGTGTGGAATCCTTTCTGATTA
The DNA here is from genome assembly GCF_019176455.1 of Solea senegalensis. NCBI lineage: Eukaryota > Metazoa > Chordata > Actinopteri > Pleuronectiformes > Soleidae > Solea > Solea senegalensis. The sequence goes on from NC_058029.1 coordinate 20,098,660, forward strand.
ACAAACATAACTAGACTAGCAAAAATGATATGCAGGCACTACCTGACAGTGGTGACACACACATCAGGGAATCATAGTCGTTATTATCCATGTGGCACTTTAGATTATCACTCATAACAGCACCACTGCTGAAAATAAATTCTGAGGAAAACACTGGCATAAGAGCCCAAACTTTCACAAGACATATTGGTCCATACATAGCAATAAACCTACGGCCATTTTATTTACTGAGCATGCTAATACCAAAGTATAACATACTGGTTACCAACTTAATACACAGAGACTCAGAGTGCATCTCATTCACCACAGACCGGTGCACTGCACAAACTAACGTAACTTATGTAATGAGTTTTAACAACATCCCTTCTTGAGAGACTAACCAGTCATTGTGTTTTACCTTGTCAGGAGGTCCAGGGGTTCCGATCTGCGAAGGCTTTAGTTTGCCCTTGGCTACTAACATGGCATTAATCTTGGCGGCCACAGCAGCGGCAGCATCCAGAGCCCCGGTGGGTGCAGCTTCAGCCTCCCCCATCCCTCCAGGACCGGGCTGGTCCCATTTGCTGCGGCGGCTAGAACAAGAGAGAAATGACTATAAAGTTACAAAAGACACTGAAATGAAAACGAATAGAAGAGAAATGTGAGCTCACGAACTAATGTTATCGTTGAACTTACTAATAACCACCTGTCACTGACAATGGCTGTGTTGTGATTTATATTTGGGAAGTGTTTCTGGACCTCTTATGTGTCACTTGTTTTTCCCTATAATTATTAGGTTACTGAGACTGTTAACGTTACAATTACATATACAAAATAGCACGTATTTTTCCACGAGTAAAGGTAAACTAGCATGAACCGGTGCATGTAGCAGTGCCACCACAGTCCGCCATGTTTACATTAACAGGTTAACATAAGCTAGCGAGTGGCTAACTGAAAGAGTCTAGACGACGACTCGCGTGAATATAATATTGCAGAAAAATATAATAGCCCGGTTTCAAGCACTCACCCGCCATTTTGGCTTCCACTATATGACATCAATGTCTTATCTAATGGGATATTTTCCTTTTATTGCAAAAAATATGTGAAAACCTTTCACTTCGGTTCTTAACGGCTAGCTTCTCTGTTGTGTTTTGGCTGCTAGCCCCTGTTCGTTTCCGCCTCCGGTTGATGATGCAGGAATACCACTAGAGGACGCCAGACACCAGCACAATGAGCACATGCTGGAATACCTCGACCCATGGAGCTCAGGTGTGGTTGATGCGTGTAGCACTATTGCTGCTAATGCTGCTGCTATCACCACCTCCACCCTGGGTGTTTCTTCAGAGGAGTCATCAACATCAACCAAGTTTCCAGTTCCAGGTGAGCGCGAAGGAGGAGAAGAGGCCAGACACAGACCTGGACATTTCAGTCAAGGTAGATTTCATTATTCTTATTTTTGTTCTACAGTATATTCATCTAAAAGCTTATAAAAGCACAACTAGGTATTTCTTTGCAGGGTCTTTGATTCAGCAATATACAAAATAGGAGATCAAACAGAATAAAAGTTGTAATATCTATATTTACAATAAAAATAAATAGTCATGCATCTGCCTTCTCTCCACTTACTGGCCCTTTTTTTAAAAAAAAAATCACATTATGTCAGCCTTTAGGATCACTTCCAATGTTGACTTAAACACATCGTTTAGATTCTGTATCCTGTGTGTTGGTTTCAGTGATCTGTTTAATTGCCGTTATTCTTAGTATTCTGCAGAGGTATTTATCTGGAAATCAACAACTTCTATGTAATATGACCTACATGGATTTTTCAATCTGAACATGGTTATATGTAGTCTGGGCTGTTAGCTTTCACTCTTTTCTGTGAAGAGAGTCAGCGCTTGAGCCGTGTTTGGTCTTAAAGTCTGATGCAGGATGAGACAAATATCCATCTTTAGTGCACAGACAGACAGACCAGCATCATCCCAGTCTGTTCTGATGCACTGGGTTACTCAAACAGAGTCCTCAGTCTGGCAGGTGCGGGTGTTCAGTTACTGACCACCCAGGGGCTCAGAGACATGGTCAGTAGGTGCAGGTTACTGTGGAAGGTGAGAACACTGTGTGAGGGCGACACTGATCAACAGATTCAACAACCAGCACTTAGTCAGATTTCTTTTGTCCTGTGTTGTGCATTGTTGACAACAATCTGCAAACTCTCCTTTCATTAGTTGGACCTATGTTATGGATGAAACTTGGCAATTGAAGTTATCCTTGCATTTAATGTGAATTTCTTTCTTTGTGGATGCAAATAATCTACAAACATATGTTGTTTTTATATGTACCATAAGTAGTAAGTTTATTTTGTGGAAGTGGAGGAGAGGAGCCACACAGTTTTTTGACTTCACTCTTGAACTATTTGGCTTTAATTGTATTTACATTTTTGTAAATGTGTATTTTGTGTATTTTTCTGTACATTGAAACAGGAGCATCAGAAACTGAACATCAGATTTCATGCTGTGGATTTATTGGAATCTTAGTGAGAATTATGTTGTTGTTTTAAAGAAATCTTAGTATCTTTTATGTAGATTTTATAATTTCTAATAATGTATCAATGAGGTTTGGTAAAGCAACCAAGTGGCAATTTGCTTGACCATTTATATCACTGTTCAATCCGGGCATTTGAATCATCCATCAAGAGCTGAAAACCTTCCATAGCAAACATTATTTTTTATACCTTTTACTGTATATTCAGCATGGGATTAAATTATGTCTTTTGTGAAGCACTGACAGAGTGAATGTTGACCTCTCAGGTTGACCTCTCAGGATGGGAGATGTTGTCGTCCCTTCTGCGGACACTGTCCCTGGGATGGGTCAGTGTCTGCAGAGGGAACGACAACATCTAAAATCCAGTTTTACTCCAATTCTTGTGGTGCGTGAAGTAGCAAGAAAAAAAAATATTTAACTGCTGTTACACAGAAAAATACAGTACAGCCATTACACATTCACCTTGGGCAGATGAGAGGTGATATACATGGAGATAATCCTCCATCTTTCTTTAGCTGATTCAAACAATAGAAACAAGGTCAAACAATAGTTTGCAAATATCTGGAACCATCTTTTTTCGTTTTGCCAGCAGGTGGCAGTCTACTTCTGTAACCTTCAGTCCATGACCACTCTGCAGCTTCTCTCTTCTTCTTCTTCTATCACCACTGTCTTTGCAAAGACAGTGGTGATAAAAACACTTGACTAGTATCTATATGCATGACAGGACTGTAACTAGGTAATTTTCCTTATCAATCAAATCTGCTGGTTAATTGTCTGATTATTTGATCTCAAATTATTTGCCTTATCCTTAACCACAAAATATAGAATGAATTTCTTTCTGACACAAATTTAAATCTGAATTGCTGGAATGAGGTCATGTTTGGTATTTTTAAATGAATGAGTACTGAAACGCTTGTCTGATTGCTGACATAATCACACATCAACTAATCAATTGATCGACTCGTCAGTTGAGCGCTACAATGTGCGACACATGCTTTTGGTTGTGATATCGAGCGGCGTCATGGTAATGTGTCACGTCCCTCTCCTCAGCCGTGAGCAAACCTGTGTGCTCGCCTGAGTGAAGTGTCAGAGGGTCAGAGGTCGGTGGAGCTTTGAGGTCTGAGTTGACATGGATGACTGTTTATGGGTAGTGTGCTGCGAGCAGGAGGAGCCAGGAGAGCTTAGAGAAATGGTGAAGAGAGAGAGAGAGCGTAGCCGCAGACGTGCCATGTTTACTGTCTTTCCTAGTAAGCGCTCAAGTGCGAACCGTAATGTGTATGTCGGTTGATGTAACCTTCGGCCTCCAAGGCACACACGCCTGGGTCTGGCCTGATCCTGGCGGCTGACACTGAGGTGTAAAGTCAGGGGATGTGATGGGAAGGAGGGCGCCTCACAGTGGGGTTACCATGGGCCGAACAAAGAAACACTGTCAGCTGCCACAGGTTTCGGTGTTTGCTGTCAAACCAGCAATTACAAGCAATTTTCTTAATACTCTGTTGCATGTGCGTGTGTGGGTATCATAAAACCTGACTCGGTGTCTTTGATAGATGCTCCTGTCACAATACAGACATTGAGAGCTGGAATTTTCCCATTCACAACCCTACAACGTATAGTGAAATTTATCAATATTAACTTCATGTACGGTGAGAGCATGCTGAGGAATGAAAGTGTGGTCCTGGCTGAGAGTGCAGAGGGGACAGAAAATGATTGAGAGAGGGAAAACAGATGGGAACATTGAATTTTAGTGGAGGCCAGGCGGAGGCAGAGTGCTAAGGGAATCTTTTTTGTGTATGTCTGGAGAGAATGGGAGCCTCTTATACACCTCACAGCGTGACTTTGGCCCAGGCAGCAGCCTCGTCTCGTCTACACAGCAGGATCCTTTCCTGAGCGGGCTGCCCAGGGGAGGGGCACCTGCAGCAGCCTTAGACACTGGTCAAGGGGAGAGCCTGTGAGGCGGGGCGACAAGAGCTGGGATGGAAAGATGCTTGCTGGTTCCAGGAAACGGACATGTGCTAGTTTTATGAAATCGTCAGGTAGAACAGAGTGATGCTCCCAAAAGAAAACATTTGTCCCTGAGCTTTTCCTGTGGGCTAGAGGAGGAGGACACTGCCTGTAATCTCAGGACGAAATCAGAAGCTTTTGTCGCACAGGAGGACAGAAGTTATGATTGGAGCAAGTCGGCCAGCGCTGGCAACTACTAACCAAAATAACAAAGTTTATAGATCAGCCAGTCTGCCAACTGAGACAATATTTTCCATCCATTTGGTTGGGTTGACCAAACACCATGTATTTGTAGTTTATCAAAGGCGCAGTCATCCCTGCAGACCTGAGGGAAGACTTAATCATCTGATATATTGAGTTTTAGGAGACACCCAAAACCTGTCCACAGTGAAGACTGTGGAAATTGAACAACAAGCTTTAATATCCACACTGCTGCCGAATGTCGTTTTTGGATGAGTTTCATCTTTGCGCAAGTACACCCTCCATCTTTTCTGTCATTTTGGTATGACCCAAGGGTCCAAAAATCACCACATATCATGTGAGGACTCCAGATTTGAGCTGTATATGGAGCTCGCTCTTTGTCTTCACAAAATTCCATTTAAATTGACAAATGTGCTGAGCGGGCCACGGTCGTCTGTGAACTGTGGATGGATATTGCATTAAGTTCACAACAGAAGCGCCCCCTGTGGTGTGACTGCACAGGGCTCTGGATAATAACTGCACTGGGAACGTTATGCTCTGTGGTCGCCAAGCCAGGTAAATGGAAACACATGGCGGGCAGCATCGACTACAGAAGAGCCCACAGCCTCACAGAACAGAGAAACACTCCCTTGACAAATGCTTTTGGTATGTGTTTCTTTAAGCTGTTGGTATTACCAATGCAGTAAAGCCCTGTTGGACTTCACAGTTTCTCTTGCAGCCCCCAGGTTTTATTTTCCTCAGTGACTGTTCCTATATGTGTTTGCTTAATTTGCAAATAAATAAACCCAAAGTTTAAGTTTGTTTTCCTCACGTAATTCGGTTGTCATTTTATATTGCGTTTAATGTGAAATACCTTTAATAAGTCGTTACCTGGGGATTATGCACTCACACAGGTTATTGAAAGCCATGTGATAACACAGTTATCCACAGTTAATAGAGCTTAATGGTCCTTCTGTGTGATTTGGATGGACAAAGAAAAACATTTCACATGAGGCCGTCGCTCATGAAATTAAAAACTGGATGGATTTGTGCTCCTTCTGTGTCAGATGTCTCCATGCTCTGTGTCCAGGATGTGTGCGCATTGCTTTCTTCACTCTTCATTTCTCTAGATTTGCATTAATGACATGCATTTTTTATATATGAACAATTACAGCCAGGGTTTTAAACCGGTAGGCCGAACACTCCCACCAATAAAACACCCTGTTTCTGAACAAAGCACCATACTCATGTGATACCAGCCCAGCAATTTAGTCCCATCATCCCGTCCCCATCCTTACTCCTCTCTGTCAAACAACAATATTTGCTCATCTGCGTCAAAGAGCAGCAGGGCTTTGCGATAGAGTACAGTGCAGCCTTTGAGTCAGACAGACACATACTGTTGCTACACAGAGACATGCACACAAGAGCAGGGGAGACCTTCTACTGACGCAGACCCACCGACATGAGTGTCAGACGAGTGGATTTTTCATTGCCATCATAAGTTAAAGAACCAGTGACACATGCATTTAGAGAAAGCATAGGTCTTTATTTAAGGCTGTATATTATGCATCATTATAAACATCATTTGCAGTCGACACATGACATGATTCATAACAGTTAAGGACATTTTCACACTCGGCATATACTGTGGGTCATGATTATAGACAAACGGAGTTGTTTCAGATTTGTCAGGAGTCAGGGTGTTGACCCAATCCAACATGTCAACAAACAATGTCTCAGAAAAATGTCTCAACAAGGTCCTGACCAATTACAAGCCGTTGTTCAAAAACAAACATTTTCCTTGACACATCACATCAGGACATTAGGATTTTACTGGAAATGCTTGTGCACGTGCAACATATGCAATAATCTCTGTTACTGTAATACAATGTGGCAGTGATTTTTCTTGAAGGGCAAATCTTGTTACACAGTAGAACAAAACTCTATTGTTAGCGCTGTTCATATGGCTTAAATGATTTTAAACATGTTAAAAAATGACATGTAAGTTATGTATAAACAAGTCACAAAATAATAATAACAATAATAATTATGAATTACAATAATATAATATGAATGATCAATCCGTTAATTTTGTTAAGCAACATTATTTGACCGGACCACCTATGTGAATTGATCAAAAATGATGAACTTGGTAAAGCATGTCAGAGATCCTTTTTTATTTTTGCTGGGATAACACATATATTAGCATTTATTCTCCTAGTAGGAAATGTTGTTCAATCACAAAGCATTTATACACTGATAAAAACCCAGATATCACCAATAATTATTTAATTTCCACATAGGAAATAATTTCTGTTCACAAAGCATTCATACAAAGTGCTTTTATAGTATCTTTTTTTTGTTTTTGCTGAGTCTAAATCAATGGCCTTTGCACCAGTTTTTGAACTCTTAAAGCAGTCACGTACAGTACTTGTTCATACATTTGCATTCTGTGAAGCACATACAGTATATTGTCACTCACATTATTGTCTTTGTTGTTGACGCGCGCAGAGAGAGACGCAGCACTACTGCAGTGGACTGCTCTTGCGGCAGAGCTGATTTGTCGACGTCAGCGTCTGCCGGTTGCGTCTTTGTTTTCCAGTCAGTAGTGTGTAGAAGAATGGATTCACACACGAGTTTCCATAGGTCAAACCTGTGAGGATACGATTGACCGTCACCTGCGTCCCCACTGGTACTGTCCGCAGCATGTCGGGCTGGTACAGTGGCAGCAGCTGCCAGATCCAGAAAGGGAGAAAGCAGGCCCAAAAAGCTAGAACGATACCCAGAATGAGGAGCAGGACTTTGGGTTTGGGAGCACGGGGAGGACAAGCTGTGCTGCTCCCACTGGCCCAGGCTGGCCGGGTCTGAGACACCCAGTAGAGCCGGCCTAAAGTAGCATAAAGTGCACCGATGGCCAGCCCAGGGCCGAGGATGCTGGTGCAGAACAGCACGCTCAGATAGGCTTTGGAGCTCTGCTCGTCCCACGCTGGCACACACAGCTGGCCCTCCTGGTTCTCCCCATCCTCCAGGTGCAGGGTGATCATCATGGGCAGACTAAGAGCCACAGCCAGACCCCAGGCCAGGCCTACACGCAGCAGGCCAGAGGAGTTGGAGGAGGAGGTGTGCAGGGGGCGAGCCACAGCCCGGTAGCGGTCCAGACTCATGGCAGTGAGAGTGAAGATGGAGGCGTGCATGGTGAGGAGGTCCAGGCTCAGGAGGAGGCGGCAGCCCAGCTCACCAAAGGCCCAGCCAGACGCCAGGCTGTCGTACACGATGAAGGGCGCGGTGAAAAGGTAAAGCAGGTCAGCAAGAGCAAGACTCAGCACCTGGAGGTAAAGGGAGGAAGAGGAGGAAGAAGAGGAGGAGATGGGGGAGGTGGATGGGGAGGAAGTGTTGGCAAGGCAGAATGGAACTGGTACTCTCATTAGGCAGCAGGTTGGCCCTGCTCCACGTCTTCTCTTGTTTCTCCTGCGCCTCAGAAGGAGGCCTATCGTGTACAGGTTTCCTGTGATGCCCAGCAAGGAGAGGAGGGAGAGGAGGGAGCAGAAAAGAGCTGTGGAGGCCAGGCTGGGTGATGGAGAGATGGAGGGAGACAGAGAAGGCAAAGAGACATTTGGAAAGACTGGGAACGTATATGGGGAAGGTGGAGGCAAAGAACCTGAGAACTCCATCATGTATTTTTTAAGGAATGTGGCAAAATGAACAGTTAAAGTGCAGCCTTTGTTTCAAATGCAACAGTAGAAGATGCAATTTCAGCAGAAAGAGAAAGAAGATGGGAGAAGGAAAAATGGGAGAACAAGACAAGGACATTTTGTTACTCTTCATCTTGTTGTAATTTAAAAACAAACAAACAGTTTTTCTCTGTAATTTTTATTTGTGAAACACGAGGATTAAGAGAACTTGCATATATTGTTGCAACGTGATTTATGTATATTTGATGACACTGGATAAAGTAAACTAAGCCATATAAACACATATAAATGAAAATGTCAGCAGAAGGAGGATAGTTTATGTTTTAACAGAAACCTGCCTGAGTTGGCACAGTCTACACACTTTCATAGTTTCACAAGGAACCAAGTGAGGCTGTCATGGTTCTAGTAAAATAATTGGATTTTCAGAGTAGGAGGGCTCCACTTGAAGGCTGTAAATCTAAAGCGAACCCTCCGAAGGCTGGTTCCTTCTAACGGTCAGCCGTTCGGCAACAATTACACTAAGTGAGATGAAGAATTCATATGAGATAAAAAAAAAAAAATTTAGTTTACATTTTGTGGTTTGGTTGTGGATCACTGCATGAAAATGTGGCGTGTCATTGGACAGTGCGTCACAGGTCAAGTCAAGTCCTCGGACTGGATTTAACTTTGTGTGTGTTGTTTCGCTCAATGTCATATATTTTAGTCACAACAACTGAAGCAATCCTTCAGTTGGATAGACGCGGCGTCTTCAGAAGGAAAAGCAAATACATTTTACATTACACTTTGTGACGTTGATTTACTTTTATACTTTTCATTCGAGATTTTGTGAAGAAAAGTCGTCTACAGTGACATCAAAGTGGACGCAGGGAGTCTGACAGATATGTCATGTGTGACACATGGTGGCCCGAGCGGCTGCAGGGTTAAGAGCTTCTGTTGAACTGTGGAGGAGCTGCCAAACCCCTGCGGTGCCCCGCGGAACCATACGTTACCGGCTCTCTTTAAATAACTGCCACGGTGAAGGCTTGTTCATTCTCGGGCTTTTTGAAGCTGCGAGTCAGGATCAGGGCAGAAAACAGATTTTCTTTTATTTATTCATCAATTCAAAAATCATTCAAATAAGCAGATGTGTGCAGATGTGCAAACATGCATGCATTTTCACTTAGATACAGTTTGTAAATCTATCATCAAATCTAGCCCAGAAATGATAATTCAACTTGGCTTTGATAAGAACTATTTTATAATATATCACATTACAATTATTGTGATATATTGGGACTTTTGAAGAAAAACTAAATATGGATGCTTGTGTAATGGGCCTATTTAAAAAAGAAACTAACCGCACAGGTCTGTAACCTAATCCACAGTGTATGTATAGCTAATTATTTTAGTTTTTCTTTAACTTACCCTAAAACAGCTTAATCCCAGATGCTGGAAAAAAAATAATGTTCCATGATTTTGTGCGGAGAAAAAGTTCAATTTCCATTTTAAAGTCTCCCTCTGTTGCCCACGCGTTGTCATGAAACCTCTCCTGAACTCTAGGATTGTCTTTTATCGTTGGGAGAAGGACGAGGCAGAGGTATGTGATCGGTGATCTTCGGCTAAAACTTTGTGATGTCCTCTTCGCTGTCTGTCCTGTCCAGCTGTCAGTGCAGCTCTGCCTCCTCAGCTCAGTATCTGATGAGTCTACCGGAGAGGAGTGTGTGTGTGTATGTGGAAAGGGGGTGGGATAGGATGCTGGGTGAGGGGCCTTGTCCTGTAAATCACTGACTATTAATATTAAGTTGTGGTGACCTGAACTGGGGTTGAAGGAACCCCATGAGAGATCTTTTCTCTTTTATTTCACAGAAACTGAATATGTATCATGACATTCCCAATTATAGATTTCACTCTCCGATAATTAATAGAGGTAGGAAATATTTTTCAACAGATGGGATTTGTGGCTTTAAACGTTTGAGAATGTTTGTGGGAAAACAAACAGTCATTTCATCCACTTTATGATTACTTCTGTTTGTCCATTTCAGTTGCTCTGAGTTATGACCGAGGGAGCGCTCAGAAAAAAGTCGGCCCCGCAGCCGTGCTGAGCAGTGGTATACACATTTAAAACACAGCTTAAGTTAATATTTGTGTCTCTTTTTAAACTATTACGTGTCATAGCGACGTTTAAGTGGATTTACAGTAGGTTTGATCATGTTTGATGACTCTCTGATGGTTTTTAATATCTATGTGTGAGACATAAATCTGACTGCAAAAGACTTTCCGTGAAAGTCGAGGAGTCGGACCTTAAATGGCAACGAAACCTCATATGTTGGCGAATCATCAGGTGCTGTGTAAGTTACAGTCATGGTTGTTTGAAAGTTACCAGTTTACTGTGATGGATTTATGAAATATAGATCGGTTTGCAACTCAAAGAGAGGCAACGGCTTTATTCAGTAATAATACTTGATGCATTTCACAGGAAAGAACATTTAGAAAGACAAGCTACAGTATATGAAATATGTTTTTTTATAACTTAACGTGACCCACAATTTCTTTCCTTTTTTTTGCAGAACTATATATTTATTTTATTATAAGAATCACATCCCTGAGCATTGCGATGACAGCTCTACATCAGCAGTTGTTGACAGAGGTTAGAGCTTCAGTGATTTGACTGCAGAGGTGTTTGTCTTTCATCAACAATGTTCATTAGAGTAAGTATATATTAGATTACTGGGCTAAGGAACTCGCGTTTGACTTGGCTCTCAGTGACCACGTCTCATTTTCTGAAAAATGTAAGCATCAATGTAAAACTGCACAGTTTAATTGAATATAGCCGTGGAGGGTTCCGACCTCATGAGTGGAGCAGCGAGGCAGGCCCGACTGAGTTGATGTATCATTGGTATTTGCTGTCATTTCATGACGCACTGCAATAACTAATGGACTTCAACTCTGACCCAATGTCAATACCGCATGGGCTCATGTTCAAACACACTGTGTCTCACACTCGCGCAAGAGAATTACACAATGACCCTGTGTTAAAATTATACAAGAAATTAATTATCCAGTACACTCGCCCGTATCAACATTTTTCCACGTCAGTGAAAAGTTGAACTGGTGGATCTAATAAGTGGCTTGACTCTAAGCTCTGACAACATCACTGAATAAACGGGTCTTTCAGGAGTTATCAAAAGCAACTTACAGTTGCCTGTTATCCGCCGAGTTGTTCTTGGCCTGAGTGCTGAAGAACCCACAGCTGTGGTTTGCCAGCTTCAAGAGGCTGAACAGCTTGGAAATTATTTTTTCGTGACTAGCCAGTAAAATGTGTAGGCAGGACGCCATCGTTCTGGTAGTGGGGAGTCCATGTTGGCTGCTTCATACATGTGCTGGCGTATATGTAAGATAGACGGAGACAGGCAGTAAAGATGAGAGGGGGGGGACATACCTATCCCCACGGGGTGTGAGGAATTTGAACAAATACCTGGCACAGGCATGCCAAAATAGAAGAGAGGGGGGAGACGACCATGGACACAAGAGAAACCCAGGCTCCCTCATTCAACCAGATGGACAGGTATAATCACTCGGATGGAAAGAGAGAGTGTGAAGATATTTTGAATAAAGTGATATCACGTATCCTCAAAGTATCACATTTTCAAAGTTTTGGTCGGGAAAGAGCAAAAATTATTATGAGTTGTAAAACCAGACATTTGGCAGTGAATATTTCTAAAACTTTGAAAAGTGCAAACAGGGAACATCAACTGGGTGGAAAGGCAACCGAAGGGTCTGAGTACTGTGCCGTTTATTTGTCTTTGTCAGAATATATCAATCACAGTCTGTGCAGACAGGTTATATCATTTTTAATTACATTTACCCGAGCTATGGGCATCGTTCTGCTGCTTTGACCTTCAGTGTATGTGTTTACTCATATTAATTAGTCTGCGGCAGACTCAAGTATGCAAATTTGCAAGGTCTGAAGAGGATATATAATTGAGAAATCACTCATGCGCTGTTGTAGTGAATGTTACAGTCAAACTGAGGACAAGTTCTGTGACGGCATCTGTAAACGCTGGATTTCATAACTGCTAAGTAACAACTTTATGTTTGACCATAGTTGTTTTTTATTTTATTTCATATAATAATCTGGTTTCCTGGTTATTGGTTGCCAGAAACTGAGGTGTAGACAATTTATAAAGCCCAAGGTGATTTCTTTGAATTGATTTTTATGTTGTTTGAATGAAATGAAATAATTCATTGGTTACTTATCATTCTTGGCTAATGAACTACTAATTCAAGTAAACATAACATTTCATACTATCTCTGTGCAGTTTTAATAAATTAGTTTAAAAACCGTTGTGCTGTAAACCAGCTGCAAAGCATGACAATAAATGTTATCCTTGCACAAACCTGACCTACCATTATTCAAATTGTGCCTCCTCACACATGTGTTTCTGCTTCCCAAGTGTCAGGACTTTGTGTCATGGGGCCGAACAGTCCTGTATCTGCCTTTGTGCTACTGGGAGTTCACCAGAGGTTGACCATGTGAAAACAAAATGGAGCTTGAGCTCACACTCGCACTCCCCTGAAAAAACAGTCTCTATTATTCTGTATATCTTCATGTATTTATGCAGCACAGCCAACTGGAGGGGCTGTAACATGTCTAATCAGTGGGTAGTCACAGAATGACAAACATCCAGCCCATAAACACTAACAGCTCCCTAACCTTTTCCTGGCCGTCCTTGCTGTCTCTGCTCATTTCATTAATTAGCTCAACCGTTTCTGAGCGAACCCACTGACAAACTGCTTGTGTATGGACCGTCCTCAGGATCATAGCCTTGATTAAATGGGCGGACGTTTCTATGTGTGTGACAAACGGCTGTTGGACCAGGCTTGTGATGAGTTATTGATCCCTTAGTGCAGATCAACCCCCCCCACCCCCACCCAAACCCTGCTGCCATGTCTGTTTACAGTTGCATATCAAACTTCTCCTGTTTCCTCAATAGCTACCAAAGAGTTTACACTGCATGGGTATATGCTCACTGATTCACCTTGTGTCTTTCTTTTAATTGATTCATTATTTTTTCTGTATCCTCAAAATGGCAAACAACAAGGGATGAACCGATACTACAGTGTATACTCAGTAATTTTATTGGTCTGATACTGGATCAGGTCTTTAACCCTTTAACTCTCAAAATGTCTGACTGGACTTTTTTCTTATAATTATTTTAGTCATAAAAGGGACAGAAAAATCTCCGGTAACTAAGAGCTTTTGTCATTTTTTCCAGAATACATTCCAATATGGCAGTTATTTACAATTTACTGCATGTTAAAGTAGTATATTAACAATTTAAAATGAAGGGGAAAAAATGTTGATTTAGAAAAGTTGTTTTTTAGAAAACAGATTGGAATTTTGAACAGTATAAAACATATTTACGGTTAACATTTTTTGAGTCTTCAGCTCAATGTCAATGACAGGCCAAAAAAATGGAAACCATGTACAGGCGTTTTTCCGACTCTCTGATGCTGATTTACCGGCTTCCTGCAACAACAACAACAGAGTGAAATTACTGTAATAACCACATCAGAAACAGTTCTTCCGCCATCGATGATAGGCTTGGTGTTAAAAGGTTAAAAATGTTTTTAAGTTTTTAAGTAAAATCTGATACAATTAAAACACCCTAAATATAAAGTAGATGTTTCCCAAAGAGAGATGTTCACCACCACTGTCACTGTGACAAGGTTGCATTTGCATTATGTTTTTGAAATGGCTGGTTATAGCTGGCAAATGCACAAATGTCTTTTTAATGGCTGCATTATTATTATTTTTTTGAAAAAGTGTATATGGGACTGACAATAGGTTGGAATTCAAGGTTGTGATATCAGTATCATATATCAAGCCTTTCGTACTGACAACTTACTGATTCCAGGTCCTCAAATGTGATTTTTGGTGATACAAACTGCATATTATTGTGTGTTTGACAGTTGTTTGACAGTTTGACGCCTGCAGATCAAACAGTTAATCAAGAAAATGGTCAGTAAATTAATCAACACTTGCAGTCCTGGATATAACCAGCCTAGTCCTCATGGCCATGTGCCACTGAACTGATTCAGCAGTATTCTTGTCTCCCAACACTTTGTCTGAAGTGTGGAGGATTTTTTCTTCTTCTTCTTCAGTGTTGGCCCCTGATGTCTTCGTGCAGAGTGCAGACACCACACACTGAACCAATATGCACTTACCCCTGAAATCACACAGCATCAGATTTTGGAGCATCTGTGACCATGTCATAATCTGGAATCTGTTATAGAACACACAGCCTGGGTTTGATGCCCCATCTGCAGAAATCAGATCAGCCTTTCATGGACCCACATGCAACACCATGGTAGAAGCATCTACAGGCAGGCAGGGAGGTGAACTCTTCACTTTTCTTAGCAAGATCTCAAGTAATGCTCTCCTAGACTATAGACTCACACTTTACACTTTTTATTTTAAGTATATTTTCTTTGAAAGTGAATGTGTTGGCAGGTAGTTTTGCTCTTGTCCCCTCTGATAAGCATCTTTTTAAGTCATAAAAACCCTAAGGTGTGAGGTTTTGCTCCTTTGGTGTCTGCACAGCTGCTGAATTTCAACCCCGGCTTGTAATTAGATCCTGAGAAACCAGGTGTGTTGCCCCTGGTCAGTTTGTGGCTAATCACCAGTCCACAAAGAAAAACTTTCAAGTCCCTAAAATTGAGGCACTGCTTTGTTTTAACTGCAGGGTCACTGGTGGTTGCAGACTGTTTCAATCTGCCCACTGGTGGCAGAGAATCAGTATTGCATCCCCATGTAAACACATGCATTCATACTTATATTAGTGTTTGCCAACAAAACGGCTTGAACCTAGATGACCTGTGGGCTTTAATCATAAGGAAGACAACCCCCATGCTCGCACTGCCCCCTGCTGCCACTTCATAATCAAAGCACTACATCA
Organism: Solea senegalensis; assembly: GCF_019176455.1. Classification (NCBI taxonomy): domain Eukaryota; kingdom Metazoa; phylum Chordata; class Actinopteri; order Pleuronectiformes; family Soleidae; genus Solea; species Solea senegalensis. The sequence goes on from NC_058029.1 coordinate 20,113,985, forward strand.
TGTTTCCAAATGACTGTTGTATGTTACATGATTCATTGTAAATACCACTGTAAGAAAATAACCCGTGATCGAAGCTAAACAGTGGAAATGTTGGCTCAACGTCGAGCTGCGAGAAACGAGCGCTGCTGGTGGTTTTACGCGTCATTACAAGTCAAACAAGTAAAAGGGGAAAGTTCTGTCCCAGATGCACATAGTTCTCGTTGTTTGTTTTAGTCCACAACAGCTGCAACACTCGACCACAATCAAATCAATCAGACAAATGTTTTATATGACACGTGGTGATGCAGTCACTGTAAACACAGTTTAGCATGTTTTTATAGGAGAATTTGGTGGAAGCGAGAAACTGGAGACGACATGTGAGCGATAGTGTGAGTTTAACATAAAGAACATGCATGTTCCTGTTTGCTCTCTGTTGCCTTCTCATCAGGAAGATTGTGGTTTCACAAACGTGACTTATCTTCACTGATGCACACTTTTGCTCGGTTCTTTGTAAACCTCCATGTGTTTTCTGATCATTCAGAGTCTGACATCATGCTCTCCTGCGTCACTTTGCGTCAGTCACTCTGTCACTAGCCACTCCCCCCTCCCTCACTGTTTCCCACAAGTCAATTACAATTAGAGTTTTTACACAAACACTTATGCAATTTAAAATGACAAAAGGTCACGCAGTTGCATGTGAAACCTGTTGGACATCAACGGTGTCATGGATGTCAAATGCAGATTTCAAAAAATCTTTAATGAAAGAGCCTTTAATAAAGCAGAAATGCAAAGAGTGAAACATAAACCAAAAAACAACATGGAAAAACTGGAGAAACAGACATGACTCAATTGTAGGGTAAAAAGGTAAGAAACATTTCAAAATAAAGCAGGAAGTGAAACAAAAAAGAAACTAAAAACTCAAGGTAAAGAAAAGAAAACAACAAAAATCCGAACTGAATAAATATTCAACTAAACGTGAGAATGAAAATCCAGGGGTTGTGACAAACTGAGTTTATTGTCATGTCAAAACATGAAGATGTCTTTTTGTATGCATGGTTTGAATAAGAGGATGTATTTTATAAATAGTGCAGGGGTTTGAGTTCCAAGTTTGAATACTCTTAAGTCAAGAAGCTGATCACTGTGGCTGTGGCACTTCTTCACCGTTTATCCTCAGCCATCTTCATTCTGATATGACATCATCGGCCACTGTCTGGGCTACTTCACAGAGATTAAATCAGATTAAGTGGAACACACTGCTGCTTTCTTTCTTTCTTTAGTTCTCTCACTCTCTCTATCTCTCTCTCACACACACACACTCAAAGCAGCTCATGTTATTTCGATACATGAAATAAATATATAAAAATCTATAAAAGTATAGACAGTATTAATAGTATTAAGTAAGTACAGACTAGACAGAATAGTAAAGTATGTACAGTATACTATTCTCTCTCTCACTCTCTCTGTAGTTTATTGTTATAAATATATAACATCATGATTTCCTAAAAGTAAATATGTATTATAGAATTACTTTTAGTCAAATCTGGCAAAAGCTGTTGCCTGTGATAAAGGGGATAATATAATATTTGTCATAAAATGCAGTTTATTTCCCATTCCCTTATTTGCATACATTTTAATACTACCCTTATGTGAACTGTTGCTGCTTGTAAAACTGTTTTATAGGCGGACACTTATGTTAACTTTGAATCTCAACCTTTGACTAAAAACAGTACTTTTTCGTTTATTTCAGTGACAGCTGTGGTTCAGCAGGTCAGCACGTGACAACACTGAAAATATAGACAATGTTTGCAGATAAGTGATTTTTTTTCCCCACTGTGGATTAAACACCAGTGAATCGGACAGTGTGATATGACAAGGTCACTGTGGGTCCGCAGAGGTGCGTGGCAGTCCGACATCATAGGTGACGGGAGCGCGCTCATCCACCACTTGAGCGCTCGCGGACAGATGACGACAGCACCGCCGGAGCGGGACAGAGCTCGCGCAGTAACTTTAGGTGATTTAAAATGAATCAACCATTTAAATTAAAAGTCGTTTCATCGCGCTAAATGAACGGGATGAAAATTGTCAAAGTGTTGGCGGCATTTCACTGCGCAGGAAGTTATTCAAACTGCTCACGTGGTGAGTAAATGTTTTTCTAACTGTCAACATCAATTATATTCAGCTATGATGGCCGGCAGGTCGTTGCTATAGCTACCAAGGAAAGGCAGGTTAATTCATGGGAAGCTCCATCAGTTTTGCACATTATTATTTTTGAATGAATGTTGCTCTGTGTGTGTGTGTGTGTGTGTGTGTGTGTGTTCAAAATGTCTTGTTATTGTTCATTTCTGTGAGGGAATGAAGAGTAAAAATTCTACTGTTAATGTAGGTCGACTTTAGTGACCATTGAATCAATACAGTGTGTGCTGAACAGATATTTGCACATGGCAATATACACTAAAGATTGAAGCATTGACCACAAGGATACTCTTGCACATTGGTGAAGTTGGATACGTGAATGACATATTATGGATATAAACTGGTTGAAACTGATATTTGAGATATTGTTTGCAGCTTCTTGAATTTATTTTAAATTGTATCCCAGAAGATACTGCATATAAATGTGGAAATGCCGTGTCTGTGTGTGTGTTTTCATGGAAAGATTGAATGAAAGCAGCTGGTGCAGTCATGGCATGAAGGAGCAGCCGGGTCTATTATTATTATCATAAAAATGGTGAAATGAAACAGTGTAAATGTTGAGGGTTAATCAGTATCTGATTGTCGGGATTCTGTGTTTTGTAAATGGAGTCTGTGATGTTCTAACAGTTTTGTGCAAACCTTCTTAACCCTCTAGATTAACATTTGGTCGTTATCACTCACTGACCTTGATCACAGCACACAGCTGAGGGAGGCACAGCCACAAAGAAAGTTTCATTTAGATTTATGGAGGCCCAGTGCCAGGCTGACTCCACACTTTACTTTGTGTGTCTAAGTTTATGTAAAGACCTTAAAATTGACCTATATTGTGTGTGTTGTTCATAAGTGAACTGTTAATGGACATTGTGTCATTTATTCTTTTAAACTCTTCATCATTAATCCTGATCTTACAGGAGTGTGATGATAAATCAGTGGAGTTTCTATCCGCTGTTCTACAAAGATCATGAGATATGGCAAAATAAACTGCCAAACACATTTTCTGTTCATATTAAATGGGCAGAAATATTATGGCCTAATAATTAAACATACATTAATCAGAAACCATCCATTCATTCATTTGTTAATTCATCCATTAATTCATCATCTACCACTTTATCCTCCACATTAAAACTGAAATGCTTTTGAGATATATGCTAATTTCAATACTAACGACTACGTAATTTACTACCAACTAGTTTTATAATTCATTAATTGTGTGGAAGGCTTATAAATAAATGAAAGTGAAACAAATTCTCTAATTTTAGCTTCTTAAATGTGAATGTTTTCTAGTTTATTTGCTTTTCTAACACAGTAAACTGAATATTTTTGGTTTGTGGAAAAAAACAAAGACATTTGATGATGCTGTCTTTTTGAGGTTTGGGAAACAATAACTGATATTTTATGAATAATTTTATGGACCAATAACTACTGTAATTGATTATTACTTTTTAATCACTCACCTAGAGAATACATTTATTTTGGTTAGTTTGGAGCCCCAATGATACAACATCCATTACCATTACTGTTATGTCAGCAGCTGCAGTCATTATAACATATGAATGATGACACCCGATCAACACTTCACTGGAGTTCTATTGATTTAACAAGCTAAAAACAAGCTGCCAGGTCACTGCAGTGTGGTAATGTGACTGTTTCACTCTCAGTCTGTGCTATAACAGTTTGTGCAGTAACACAATTATTATCTGCCTTGTGGAATAAATAAAACTTAATGACTGCAAGTAAGAGACTGAAAAGCAGTGATAAATAGCCCATAACACTGAGAGAAAGAGAGTGAGAGAAACAACTAGTGTGCGCCCTTGTTTCTAACCTCCACCGATCAGTAACAAGTATCGATGGCTCCATGCTTGCATTGTGGCTTTGGAACGTAGAGCTTCACAGGTTTTGTACGTTATACCCACAACATTAATGCAACGTCTGACCATCAAACCATTAATGACCAATGCAGCTCTTTCTAGAGAAAGATAGATTGGGAGTATTATGTTACATTGCTGTGTTTGCAATGTAAGGACAGGAAATAGGGCAGATCACAAGCCACAGAGGAGGCAAAGAGAGTGATGGAACAAAATGAAGAATGCAGTTTATTCAGTTACATTTTCAATGACTCTGAAATCAAATTCCCCACAAGTGTAATCTTGGCATATACACCCTTTAATAGGGTCAGATAATCTGGATGAAAAGGGGTCAGGTGAGGTTAAATAGGGAGAAATGAATACATGGATGCTGACCTACTTTACTTGTGAGATGCAAGTGTAAAAAGTGCCACATAGTAGCAAGAGGCAACACGTTATTAGGACATTGCTCCTAAGAATCTGGAACCCTGTTTTCAAGCTTCCAGAATTGCATGCTGATATTTTGCAACCAGGGGTGTTATCTGCAACCAGGCTCCTATTGGACGATACCAGCTGTCAGTCGCATTGGTGTCCACTCATATGTGCTGTACTTTTCCTCTCAATGGGATCATAGTTTACAAAAATAGGCAGCAATATCACTTAAACTTTCTGATGGAGGACCGACAACTCCAATGTGACATGATTCAAACATCTGATTTTCTCAATGGACTTAAGTGTGTGGGAAGTAAGCAATTTAAAAAAGTAACACAAACTTGTTTATCCAGTCATAAATGGCAGTCTAACGAAAGAAGCTGTTCACATATTCTCATGACCGCACATTTATGCGTGTGTGTGTAGTTTACAGGGCTGAATAGGAATATTAGAGGCTCATGTTTGTGTAAAGGACCCACAAACATCAGCCAAATCGCTCCTATCTCTCTGCCTTCATCATATATGGAAGGTATACACTATTAGCTTCACGTTAACACTTTTCTCCCATACTCTCCTTTGTCGATGTTCTTGTAGCTGGAGTCATTTGAGATATTTTTCACCTCGCCACGATAAGGTTGGGCAACACGTGGACTCTCACATTGTGCACACACACACACACACACACACACACACACACACAGTACTTCCCTCATCACCTTCTCTAGCTGCTGTTGCAAGTTCTCCTGTGACACTTCAGCCCAATCGCTAAGATAGCTGAGCTGAGAGTGTTGGCAGGTTCTACAGTAGAGGCATCAAGGTCAGGACTGCCTTCTCACACATTTGTTCAGTAACTGAACTTTGACGAACACGAGGCTGGCAGAATCTGTCTCTCGTGTTTTTGTGCCTGTGCTCGCCCCTAAACCTTGTGTAAGCCATGATATAATATATCCTCCCCATGTGTTTCAAAATATTCTTGGCATTTTCTACAACAGTTGTGCCTCTTATATAAACCCTCCTGGGGGGTTAACAAAGCCATCAGTGAGATTACCAGAGTTACAAGTGCAGCTGTAATCCACACCATCTCCACAGCAAGACATACTTCTTCTTCTTCACCCCAACAAATACAGTTTGTTTCAGTCCTCCTTTTGAGCTTCAATGCCTCTTAACTTCTTATATTCAGGTTTATCCTAAAGAGAAAGTATGCATATGCAGTTCAAAGTAGGCATACTTGATGACAGGTCAGCTATTCACCTCCCATAAATATTAGGGATCAGTGTCGTTCAGTATCGGTATCAGTCCGATACTGGTCTAAATCACTAGATCAGATATCGGACGGATAAATATTTAGATACAATCTAAAAATATTATATATTGTATGCTTCACTATGCATAGATTGTAAAAATGTAAATAAAGATCAGCAAAAGGATTTTAGCTGAGTCATGTTTGGGCTGTTTATTTCTTCTTTTTGGGAGAACAATATTTGTTACACAGTTGGTGAATTATGTGTTTGAAATGACTCAGCACAAATGTTTTGTTAACAGCGTCATACGTTCGTAAATGACTGATATCAGTATCAGACACAAAATATAAATAAATACATACATGAATATAAAGCAATTGTTAATCAAGCATGTTGACGAATTACACTTCCCTTACCCATTCTCACTGTTCCACCCATAAACTGTATTGCAATGTACGGAGTACATAAATGTAAAGCATAAAGGGGATAAAATCAGATAATCAAATTCCACATGAATTACACAAAATAAGAAAAACAAACACAAGAAAGACTGGAAAAAAAAACACTACACGACCACTTCACTCATTACAAAGAGGTGCCTGTAGTGTGTACTTTATTACCTCAAATTTGAAGAAATCTCTGATTTAAAGGAAGAAATATGGAGAAGCTTGTTGTTTCCATCTCAAAACTATCAGATCTCTTGCACAAAGTGTGGAAAAGGCGATGACAACATGGGCTTTATTTGGCAGAACAGCACAGGATTCCTATCATATCCCATCAAATCATATGATGTAAATATTCCAACACAGGCGCTAGCTGCTGATCATATCACACTTTAGTGAGCATTTAGCTCAAACACTACACCATCCAAGCCGAGATCTTGGATAAGACCATGCTTGTGGTTGCCAGTGTTTCCTGTCAGACAAAGTGCACCCAACTTTGATTGACATCACTTCACCATTAATTTAGCAACATTAGCAACTCTAGACACTGCTCTGCTGACTTCCAATAGTTGCCTACAGCATTAAGTGTCACGCTTTAAAGTATCTCGTAAATGTATGAAAATTGACTGAATTGTTATTGTCTCTTTCCCTCTGCAGGATTCATGGATGTGCAGGTACAACTCAGTGAAGTTTCACCTTCACCTCGAGAATTTGCTTCTACAAATGAAGACTGACCACACACTGGAACCAAAGAGACACATCATCAACAGTATGTTTCTGATCTCCATCCATTTAGATATTTATAGACTCCTCTTGATTTGATCGTATTTGTTTTCAGTCACTGGGTGAACAAGATGTGTAACTTATCTTTAATTAAATACCTTTTAATTTTTATTCTTTGTTTGTTCCTGTTTCTTTCTAAGACTGAAATACAAAAGGAAGGAAGTACAAAACAGACAACTCCACAAAGGGAACGGAACAACCAGAAATCTTTCTTGCTGTCTTTTACTGTGATTCTTCACCCCCAAATCAATGAAGCTGCATGTTTTACTCAACATGTGTAAGAAAGGAAAGTCAACACACACATGAAGATGAACCCATATGTTACTTCTGACTTCAGGAGGTATCTCTTTCCTCGTTTCCATTTGTTGTAGACTTTAGTCTACCTAGCTGTTAGTGGTTGATTGAAAATATTTCCTCCATATTTGTGCTGTTATAGCTGTAGCTCTTGTTGGATTTTTGTTCAGTTTTGTGCTTGCCACATTTGAGTGTTGAGAGCTTGATTTAGTCCAGTGTTCCAAAGAGACTGGATGTGGATACTCACGATTCATTAGTAGTTCTCTGGAAATGGTTGGACAAGGTAAATATCAACACTAGCATATTTTTCTCATTGCCACATGTATTACCACATAGCTTTTTGCTCCATTTACACTTAATCCATCTGTGATGCACGTGTACTCACTTTTCACAGCATCAGCAAATGATAATCATCTATGGTCTTTGCTGAAACTCTCTCTCATGTTCCGGTATTTGTGATCTGGTTCAAACAGTGATGCTGAGTAGGAGACAACAATCCAAAAACCCAGTTATACTGTCACCAACTTTAGTTCTCACCTCCTCTTCTTCCTTGGCATATATCTGATCTACAAACCATGGTTCCAGACCTCCAGAAACGTTAGAATACTTCTACAGGTGAACTGTATACTTACCTTTTTCTTCCATATAAGTCTTCTTCTTAAGGCTGTCAGAGATATGCGAGTAATGGCAGAAATGGATCAAAGTAATCTCTCTCTTTTGTTTTTTTCTCTTCTTGTCTTTTGTCAAGTGTAGGTGAATTCTCAGGCAAAATGCTGAGATGTAAAGAGGTATGTCTGTTATATCCATGTAATAGTCAGTAACCAAAGCAAGTCTTTACTAAATTGACAATGGCCATCAAACATGCATGCATACCCTTGGGAAGTGCTAAAGCAGTGACATGACAGGTGATGGCAAACAAATCATGGTGGATCTCTTTTTGCTCTTACCAGTGGAGACAATGCATGGGAGACCTGCAGAATTCTAGTCAGCTGAAACACATATGCTACATGGATATGCTTAAAAGATTACGGTATTATAGTCAGTCCTTTATCCAAGACATTTACAAATATAGTGGTTGATGAATGTCTGCAGGAATCACATTTTCTGAAAGTGCAACATTCTTTGTTTCCTCATGTCTATACCAAGGTTTGTGAAATTGAGGAGAACTTGGATTGTAAGAATTGGCATGTTCTTTCTTGCTTTTTTTCTTTGACTGCATGAATAATTTTACTGTATCCTCCTGTTTGAGGTTAAATTGGACTTCTGTTCTGTTTGCCTGATTTGAATTTTTATCACAGTATTATAAAATGTACCCCATAATGAGATGTAAATCTTTAAAACGTCTCCATCCCAATTACTCCAACCCACTTATGGTAGTTTATTGCTTTTATAAATGTTTTCCTGCTCTGGGTTTCCCTGTTTAATGACCTGAATTGAACCAATCCTGCATGCTCATCCGCTACTGTTGAGCTCAACCCAGCCCCAACCGTGCTTGTCAAATCAATTCTTGCAAACTGGAGGTTGCAGAAATGAATTCTTTTAGCTTCTGTTGACATCTTTCTTTTCAGGTCAGTTCCATTACTTCAGTGAGTATGATTCAACTGATTTGTTAATGAATGCACCTGTGGATCTACTTCAACACAGCCCACTTTGTTTGCTGATGTATCTGTTACTAAATTGAAATACTGTACTAAGAAACAGTATTACAGTATGCAAAAAAGAAACCTGAACATGTGACTAATCAATGTCCTTGGCCGGATTGTACTCTGAGTTATCATTTGTCACCATGGACTTACAACTGTTTATTAAGGACTTAAAGACTGATTCTTTTGTTAGTGACCACACTTGACTGCACTGGATATATCAAGCTGCTCGATTACCACATCAACAGTAATAATCAATACTCACTGAGGAATACAGAGAAACTTCTCTATAAAGGAGGAGAGACTTTATAGAACATGATGGGTGCGGCGCGTGTCAAGCGTCGCATCAGTGCTGTGGTGGATGGGCCAGTGGAGGAAGAGGAGGTCATGAGGCTAGCACAGAGTGCTGCAGATACGGCTAAGGCAGGGGGGAGCCCAACAGGGTCAGGGACCCCGACCAGTCCCTCCCCGACCCATGCCCTCAATGGCAAAGCTCTACCTCTTCAGAGCAACTCCAACAATGCACGGAGGCAGAACGCCAATGGAGATTCAGTTGGGAGAGTAGAAGGAGGAGAAGGCGGGGTGAGAGCAGGAGGAAAGTGCTCAGGGCTAAGGAGTGGAAAAGGCACTAGTAGAGGAGGAAGGGAGGAAGGCCTTTCGTCCTCAGAGCAGGATTCGCTCTCTTTTTCCACTACCAGCCGCCGACGCACCAGGCGCTCAAGCCGCCGGCCTCGACAGCGCTTTGTGGGCAAGGACGGACGCTGCAACGTCACCTTCGTCAACATGAGCGAGAGGGGCCAGCGGTACCTCAGCGACCTCTTCACCACCTGCGTGGACATCCGTTGGCGTTGGATGCTTGTCATCTTCACCCTCTCCTTCATTCTCTCCTGGCTGCTCTTTGGATTTGCCTTCTGGCTCATTGCCTCCATGCATGGGGACTTCTCCATTCGGCTTGCCCCCAGTTCAGGTTCCTCTCTGAGATCAGGAGAGGCCAGTTCTGGAGGAGAGTCTGATAGAGAGTCAGTTGTTGAGGAGCCATGCTTTCTCCAGGTGAACAGCTTCATGGCGGCCTTTCTGTTATCCTTGGAGACCCAGACATCCATCGGTTACGGATTTAGAAGTGTGACCGAAGAATGCCCTCAGGCGGTGGTGGCAGTCGTCTTGCAGTGCATTGTGGGCTGCATTATTGATGCCTTCATCATCGGGGCAGTCATGGCAAAGATTGCCAAGCCTAAGAAGCGCAACGAAACACTGGTATTCAGTGAAAAAGCTGTAGTGGCAGTACGAGATGGGAAATTGTGCATGATGTGGAGAGTTGGAAATCTTCGCAAGAGTCACCTGGTAGAGGCACATGTCAGAGCACAACTACTCAAGGTAAGTGGATGGAAGTTATATAATGACCATGATGAAAAAAGAATTATGATTTCAGAAAGAATGACAATGATTACAGAGATGGACTTAAATGTCATAGGAATCATCTTTTGCGGTTAAAATAATGAGAAATAAACAAATAAAGGGGTTGCTATTGTGAGAGAGAGCAGCAAAGCAAAAAGGTTGCAGTAGAGAGAGAGAGAGAGAGCGCTGAGACCATCTGGCCTGTATTCTGTGAACCACAGTTAATGAGAGCTTGTTTTATTTTCCCTCAGGGGTTAGGAAGATTTACCATGGATTAACTTGCCCACAATTCTTTAACTGAGAACTATTGTCCTTTGCCATCTCATTTTCCCCTGTGTGATTATATAGTATGTATCTGTGTGGTTACTCCACTGTCTGGTCTTCTGTGGGTGGCCTTAAACATATTTACGTTTTAGGTAAATGTGTGTAACATGGAGGCTGGAACACTGAGACAATTGTGTATCTCTTAATAGCATGACCATATCAAAGTTCATACAGGGCAGATGGGATTAAGTTTACGAGGATCAAAGTAATACAATTCTTAATGCTGGAAATGGATATTGTCAAACAATAAGGGCTGGGTGAGTGATAAGCCTATGCATTGGTAGCATGACTAAAGTCAATGTCAAATTCAGCTCAATATAATCACCAAATACTAAGCTTTTGGGTCAGGGTAAGAACTTTAATTTTCAATGTAGGCCACCTGATGAAAGGGTGTTACATTTATTTAAAGTGCCCACATACAATATGGTGTTCAAGGTGACAGAATATACCCATTCCTCCCCTTTATTGTGACAAAAGCAGCTTAATTTTACACATTGTTATGGTACTTTGTGCTTGATTATGTCCTGGCTTTGGCTTTTGTTCATTTTATATCGGAAATAATATACACTAACTTTCTACTCCCAAAATGTTCTTAGCCTAGGGTTACACCAGAGGGAGAGTTCCTTCCACTGGACAATGAAGACATCAACGTGGGTTTTGACACTGGCACCGATCGCATCTTCTTAGTATCACCTGTTACAGTTGTCCATGAAATCAACGATGAGTCACCGTTCTTTGAAATGGACCAAAAGACACTTGAGAGTGACTCGGAGTTGGAGATAGTGGTCATACTCGAGGGAATGGTGGAAGCCACAGCCATGACCACACAGTGCCGTAGCTCCTATCTGGCTTCAGAAATCCTTTGGGGACATCGCTTTGAACCTGTGCTCTTCGAGAGTAAAGACTGCTACCAGGTTCGACATGATACGTATCGTTAACTTCCCTTCATGCTTAATCTAAAATTATTTTTAAAAAAACATAGTATAAGGGGTATCCTTAAGACATTGGTGAGTCCCCCACTTATCATCAATAAATCATAACTCACTGTACTAGCACCACCAGTGGATCAAAAAATGTATTTTTTCAACTGTAAAACTAATGAAATTCACTTCAGCCTAAAATGTACTTTGATTTTTTTTTGCTAATACACTAAACTGAGACAGTGAACATGGTGAAAATGAGTCTGTGTAACATGAGCATGTCAGCATCGTTACTGTGAGCATGTTAGCAGTGTTACAGTTAGCATTTAGCACAAAGCAGCACACGACTACTCTCCTGTTCAGGGGGTATACTGAAAGCTTCTTGGTGTTCTTACCTTTTTTAGGTGGACTACTCATTCTTCAACAGGACATATGAAGTTCCCAACACACCTTCATGCAGTGCTAAAGAGATGGCTGAACAGAAATACATTCAGGGCTCAAGGTCCTCCTTCTGTTATGAGAATGAAGTAGCTCTGCAATTTGCCTCTCCTGATGATGAGCCTGACCAAGGGCCTGAGTGTCCTCTCCCACCGACCCGAAGGCCTTCACTGGCAGAACATCTCCACTACAACTGAACCTGACAGATAGCGGGGTTCAAGAAAAAAGAGAGAAAGAGGAAGTTTAGCCATTGTTTTGTCAGTGACAAGATATTACGTCTAGAATATGGAGGGGTTAAAAGACCATTAGAAAACTGCAAGGCTTAAATGAGAACTATCATACAGATTAGATTTTTCAGAGTCCCCAGTCAACAGGGGAGATGAGTTACTACACTAACCTAGTTGTCTGATTGGTCCTGGCAATCTTTCATCATTGTTGTCTGCCAAGTCTCACCCTGGCCCATCTCGATCACAGCCCCGCTCATCTGGCTCTTGTGCAACAGCACCCCCTAGTGGTTCTAACCACTCACTGCAAGTTTTTTTCGATCTCCATTTCAGACTGCTCCTGTATGCAATAAATGGTAGTACACTTACTACTCAGGAATGTATTCCACTATCATGCTGACTTGTCACATTAATGTTTTATTTTCTTATGGTAAGTATGAATAGTTTACATTTTGTGATACTTTGGTTAGGTGATGAGATTACTGATACAGGCTCTGTAATTTGTAGAGCCAAAAACGAGCAATAGTACCATGGAGAAACAGCTGAAGACTGGCAGCGTCTTTGAGCAGTTTCTTTGCCATGTAATCTATGTTGTTTGTTTTTGGCTTTTTTCTTTTGTAAAACAAACCATGTATATTGATTGTAACATTTACTTTATCCAATCGTTACTTAACCTCCTGTTTTCTATTGGTTGAATGCCATGAGATAGCACAGTATGCACTGTAACTTTAGTCCTCTTCACTGCAGTGATTCACTGTGTAGATAATGTTGGCTCTGTCCAACTCAGCAAATCACCATCTTTCTAGCACTGCTCTCGACCGTATATTTTCATGTTCCCAGTTGTTAAAATCAACCACATGGTGATGTCTTGCACCATTGCTTTGGATTCTAGTAATTACGGTGTCTGCCCACTGACATTAATGTTTAAAATGTCTTGGCACTTGGGGGATGTTTAATGTTTAGGACAGAAACCAAGGCAAAAGAATCTCTTTGAAGCCATAGGCTCCAAATACAGGGAGTGAAACAACTATGTACCCCTCTGCACAAACTGATGAGGATTGAACTGGAAATCTCATGACATTCATAGAAAAGTGTTTAATGTTTTTGTGCCCATAAAATCATGTGATACGCTCCTAAGTCCAGTTGGTCACTGTTGGTCTCTTTTACAAAATGTGAGAACAGTGTTGCAGATGGTGCCTTTATAACAAACTACAGTTTTTGCAGCTGACCCTTCTCCTGGAATAGATCATTTTTATTACATTTATGTGTTTGCATAACACAATTTATGCAACAGTGTGTTTTTGTTTTTACCAACTTCTGCACAACATTTTTCGAAGTAGAGAACATGTCTATGCAAATAATTACTGTGAATCTACTCAGTGATTGAGTAGTATGTTATCATGCACTGGTAATAGATACTTTAAGCTAGACTTTGTAATGATTGCACTTTGTATGTACATTACAAAACATCTGATATGCTTTTGTCTGTTTTAGATCCTGTAATCCAGGCTACTGTATATTGTGCTGCAGTACCAAGTATTTGACCTGTAGGCAAAAGTAGGAAGGAGTGTCAGGAATGCACCAAGATATTAAGAGTTAACCAATTAACAGCCAGTCGGAAGCTGTTCTTTGTACTTTGCACTTAAGTAATGTATGGAGAAAAATATCTTTCATGAAAATCATCATTTTAACTATGATAGCACTTTAATCACCCCAAAAAGAAAAAAGATTATTACGTAATTTATTAGATTAAACTATTAAATTCTGTAGCTACCTTTTGTTGTTTGTTTGTTTTTAATGAAAAAGGGACGTCTCTGCTAAAATGTCCAAATGTAATTTCAGGGCTGCCACAAGCACAGAGCACTTCTAAATGAACATTTGTTGTAGAGCAAATAAAACAGTGTCTAAATTGCAATCTTTGGTTGATTATTTATTCTCTACATGTCGTCAGGATTTAGACCAAATGTTTTTCTGCAGCAGCACCAAGTGGAAAAATGTTAAACCTTTGATTGTGTGTGTGTGTATGTGTGGTGTGTGTGGGATGGGGGGGTGCGAGTGAGTGCGTGTGTGTGTGTGTGTGTGTTGTGTTGTGTTTACATTCGTGTGAATACGTCATTAGCGCCGGGACCCTGGTACCGGGTAGCGCGGCTACAAGCGGGTTCAGTGGGATTTTCATGGATGACCTGAATCACTCATCTGGAGTCGGGTCATTCCTGGTAAAGCGTGTGTTGTACGGTTTGGACGGAGTCAGAGTAAACCCGATCCCAGACCAGCGTCTGCGGACACTCACCGCCTCAGAGTCGTAAACAAAGGGCGCGCGAGTTTCTCCTGCTTCAGCGTGAGAGTGCCGCACAGCCACCTGCTGCAGCGCTCTCATTGGCTGGTTTCACACGTTACTCACTTTCTGCCCCGCCCCTTAACCTTTAGCATTGGCTAACGGTGGACGTTGCTGCGTTTCAGTTGACGCCATTCGCTGTCGCACTCGCTTTATGCCAGTCTGGGGGCGGAAAGCTTCCGTCGTGCTGAAGAGGCGGCTCTTGGTCGTGGTTGTAGACTGTGATTGGCGTTGTTTCTCTCCGGGGCTTGACTCAGAGCCGTGTGTCGTACGTGGTTGGTCCGCCGACAGGAAGCTCGAGCCCAGGGCTGAAGCCGTTCCCGTGCCCTCACTGCTGCTCTCCGTCTGTTTCATTCTCAGTGTGTGCGGCTTCGCAGGGAGAGCGGTGCAATGAGAAAAACCGCATATGCGGTAGGCTATTCACCTTTCAAGCAGGAAAGAAATACGCAAGAAACAACCTTGTTCTGGTTCTTACCGCACCAAAGCCTTACCCACGTCTCAGAGAGGAACCTGAAGGTGAGACATTTAATTGCCTTTATCCTAATCCAACTCGTAAATAGCCGGTGTAATATCCTTAACGTATCATATTTCAGTGGAGCAGGCTAACTTCGCTTGGTTTGTCCAAATGCGGCGACATAACGCCTTAAAATAAAACCTTGGTGAAAGCAGGGGCGTTTACTGACTTATTACAAGGCTGAGCAAGAACAATGTCCAGTGTCCATATTATGAAGCAGTTCGACGCGTTTTATTACAAACGACATGCCCACGGTTGGCTTTGTGTCATGGAGTATCATTAATTAAAGGACTATCATCATACTACATGTAAAACTAGGTGTAAATTACAGTGAAAATGGCGGTTTTGTGGCTGCCTGAGGTAGGAGGTCCACAGTCAGTTAAAAGGCTGGAGAGTTCATGAGGGTGCTCATGTCTTATGTTCAAGGTGTGGTTGAGCTCCGTCACTGACAGTGTCTGTGCTGCTGAGGTTAAACAGCAGGTGATTCATTCCAGGGGTCACCGCAGCTGCACTGCTGCTGTATTTATACTGATAACCAGTGGATTCATAATGTCGCTCTGTCCTCACTGACTGTCCACTGCAGATCATACCACACTATCATCATCATCATCACCGATGCAGTGCCACACTATGCATCAGAGATGAAGGGGGGAAAGGGAAAAGGCGTTTCCAGCTTCACACACGAGCACAGATGCGCGCACCCACAATCACGTATTAATTAATAAATAATTAAGTGCACACTCACGCAGACACACGCTCAGACTGGTCAGGACCCCCCGCAGTCATTGACCTCAGTTCAAACTCAGTAGGTATTGTTGTCTGAAGGGAGCTGCTCTGTGTTCGGACTGTTGCTATGGAGAAGAGCAAGTCAGGGTTTTTGCAACTCCAGCTGCTGCAGGAAGAGTTTGCTGGCCAGTCCAGGCTGTACTGCGACAACCTGTGTGTGTGTGTGTGTGTGTGTGTGTGAAGAAACTGCTATTGTGAAATCACTGGTATTGATGATTCAGTGTGGACTTGTGTGAGACAAAGGAAACTAGATCTCAGATTTTAACAAGAGAGCCGATGTATGTAGCATGATGTATGAATATGTTCTGTCATCAAATGTGAGAAGGTCAAAGCAAATTCATTGTGGGGATGAGTCGATCCCTCATCAGTATCAATACAATACCGAGTATTGGTATCTGTCTGATATTTAGTATCGGCAAAGGTCTGGCACTGGTCAAAATCACCAGATCAGATGTAAAAAAGCAAGAACAACGAATGTGATATGATCTGTAAAATCCTAAATATGCAAACGCTTCACTAGCATAGAAAAAAACATGTCACTGACATCATAGCATTCCTGTCCGCTGCTGTGTGGACCTATTCAACGATGAAAGGGGAAAAAAGCAGAACAACTTAGTCTAGTTTTGTTTGTGAAACATTTTACATGTAGAAGCAAGAGCATTTTAACTGAGTCATCTGTTGTGCTGTTTAATGGAGAAGAATATTTGTATAACAGTTGAAGCATATGTGTTTTTGAAATGGCTGCTTATGACCCGGCTATAAAGTCGTCAGCACAGCCATGTTTTAAACAGCTTAGTTTTGTAAGTTATAAAACAACTGTACTGGACTGTGATATTGGTTTTGAATAGCAGAAAAGTCACATTGAGCCATCCCTAATTGATTAATTCTAAAAGGAGTGTTTATGTAACCCATGTTTGATAAAACCATTATTATTATTATTACTAGTCAGGTTCTGTCTCTCCATTAGATTTATTTGTAATGAGAAAGTAGTAGAGATATTTAGGATCACATATTTTTCATACTGACTGGATGGGTGGTGGCAACTTCTTTTGTCAACATGTTGACTCCACACCCAGAGTCATGTTGGAGTAACAGGTATGGTAACGGCAGGGTTGAGGACTGGGCTTTGTCATGAACAAGACAAAGAGGGAAAAACTGAGACAGAGATGCATAGCAGGAATCAGGACTGATGACATACCTGTTGAGGCATGGAGACGTCTCACACCTAAAAATTGCACTTCCTAAAAGCCAACTCAACACCTGTATGAGGAAGTTTGACATTCGCCCCAAGCTTTCATTTCTTAAACCTGTGCATTTCCATTTAGGGTTAAAATTATGAATATGTAAAACAAATATTTATTTAATTCAATATTCTCCTGAGGAAAGTTTGTCACATAAAACGTAGGGTTTTCTATCTGGTGGATTCAGAAAAACCCATCCAAAATGTTCTGTTACCACAAGAATCCATCCTCGCTAGTCCTGCATATCCAGTTGACCATTATCTACCATCCCAGCCTGGTAGCAACAAACACTGTTGAATATATATAGGTCATTCTAACCAGGGTAGCAGCTACTCCATCTAAAACTCCCACTGCCCCTAATGGAGAGTTTCTAATGGTGACTGAGTTCCCCGACCCTCCACAAAGTTAACTTTTCTCACACAATTCCTTCTGTGCATGACTTCATAGTTGTCAGAGCACATCTTGAAACAGTCACTCTGACTGGAGATTGCTTCATGTTTTTGAGTAGTTGCCATATCTATCTATAGTCACCTTCTCTCTCACATGATCCCAGCCCTGAAGGCGATTCAGCATTTTAGCTCCACTGTGTACTCTAGTCCTCAGAAAAGGGCCTCACTGGAGCTTCATCTCTGCTGGGTCTCACGTGACCTGTGATGGAAGGATGTTTCATTTTCTTTCAGTCAACAATAGATTCAAGTCTACTTTGATTCTTTCTCCTCACTGCTGTCCCACTCTTCTCCCTCACCACCCCCAACACTGTCATGTTGATTGATTCTCCAACTCTCCTTTCCTCCACCCAACCATCTCTCTGCCTTTCTTTTTCTCATCCCTGTCTTCTCCTTGATTTGATGTGTCTTTCAATTAGGCCATCCCTGACCCAGTCTTTGGATACGGGCTGCCTGCAATTTGCGTGCTACTACCGTTCCTTCTGTACATGTGGGTGGTTCCGTGATGCGTTAACACAGACTCACATCAGTGTCACTGTCAGACTGTCCTTTGCAGCATGTACAACGCTCCATTTTTCAGCATCTCACAAGAAAGTAAAAGCAGCTCAACACAGACTAGTTTATTGTATTTATTGTTTCTGTCTTCTCTCTTCTTTCCTCACCTAGTGCCAGTAGTACCATGTCCAGGCCAACGGGAGGTGGTGTCAATGACATCACCCGCTACCTGACATCGGGGGTGGCACCCGGATCTCCCAACGCCAAGTCCACGTTCTCCGCTGCCAGCCAGGCCGATTGGGCCGCAAAGAGGCTGGTGTGGGTGCCTTCGGAGAAACATGGCTTTGAGGTAAGTGGGTGTTGTCCACTGTAAAGAAAAAATGAGGACATTTCGACCTTTGTCTCCAAACATACAACTAAATATACATGAAACGCAAGGGGATGTGAAAAGATTAAACAACTTGAAATTGGTGATTAAATTATACAGTTTATTTTTACAACTTGTTATCACATTTCTTTTTTCACTATCTGACTATTAATCCTGAGGTAAATTATTAGCCCAAGTATGTTCCTTCCACTGAAGGTGTGTCAGAAAAGGTGGGGCAAAGCAACACAGGGTGTGTGTGGGTTTATGTGTGAGCGACCATATTTTTGAGGTTTTCTTTTTTTCATTTCAGTGACAATGCTGTAATTAGACTCTTTATTTAGTCGTGTTCTGCTTCCTAACACGTTTGGGCTTAATGACTATCACAAGGCCAATGTCATGATATTTATGTACTTGTATACTTGCACATTTCAATTGATGCTGACTGGAGGATGTGACATATGAATTTGACGTAGCTGTGAGCCTTCTTGTCTCTGCTGGACTAGTTTCATAGTGAGCTCAGTGAATAGAACAATACCCTCCTTCAGCCTCCTAATGTTAAAGAGGCCGTTGCAGAGACACTGACTTCATTTTACACTCATGATCTGAGAATGGCACTGTTGGACAAACACACACTAGGGATACACACATTCATCCACTTAATACACACAAAGACACGCATGCGCTCGCCCTGTTTCATATTCTGAGCGTGTGGTGTTCAATCTGTGACTAATATACACCCACATGCACACAGAAAAAGAAACGCACCAACTGTAAGTTGTGGGTTTGCATGTCCAGTGGCAGAAACAATAAAGCGAAGCAAAGCTGAGTCCTGTGACTTGGGTCAGACCCTGAAATATACTGCTTCCTGTCAAACTAGCACAAGATCAACAGCGTGACAAAGGAAGTTCTCTCTTCTGTTCTGTCTCCATCAATCCCTGTCTGTTGTCAAATATGACTCTGTCCTTAAATCTCACAAGCAGAGAAATGCTAGTTTACTGTACACTTACATTTCTACACTGAAGTTGTAGTCCAATAACTAGAAACCTACATTATACTGTAGCTGCATTTTCCCAAAGCTAATGAATGACTACTAGGTAGCTGTCAGCAGGGTCTATTCTATTAGTCGCAGAGTGAAAGATGTCACAAACAAACAAAGTTTGCTTGTGGTTGGTATTATCTTTTAGCCAGAATTACTTACATTGGTGCTTTAAGGAAAATGCAACAAGACCTCTGAGAAGATTAAAGTTATCAAACATCTTATACTGCAAGATATTGTTTTAACCTTTTAAATTCACGTTATTCTTTTATTTGCTTTACTTTTATGTATCAATTTATCTGAGTGTGATTTTTGGACAGTTAATCTTGCGAATGCATTGCTTTGCTAATGATGTTGACTGCGGTGGTGTCAGATTTTTCATACTCTTCCATTTTTTCCATAACTTTCTACATCCTTTCTGTTTGTTTCTAACCACAGTCAGCCAGTATCCGGGAGGAGCGTGGCGATGAGGTGGAGGTTGAGCTTACAGACAGCCAGCGGAAGCTGACTCTGTCCAGGGAGGAGGTGCAGAGGATGAACCCCCCTCGTTTCAGTAAAGTGGAGGACATGGCCGACCTCACCTGCCTCAACGAAGC
The DNA here is from genome assembly GCF_019176455.1 of Solea senegalensis. Lineage (NCBI taxonomy): Eukaryota > Metazoa > Chordata > Actinopteri > Pleuronectiformes > Soleidae > Solea > Solea senegalensis. The sequence continues at coordinate 20,133,957 of NC_058029.1, forward strand.
ATCTGTGCTGCATAACCTGAGAGAGCGATACTACTCTGGTTTGATCTATGTGAGTCCACAAAACATTCACAGCACAGGCATATTCATGCATGCACAATGGAAAACCTGTGCATATGTAGATGCATTAGGTAGGGGAAGCAGCATGTGCCGACATACAGTGTGGGATGTGTGCATGCATGTGTTTGTAGCCAGCTCTCGTGGCATTTTCCTGTGTAACTGATATGTGGCAGTATGAGAGGTGAGGAGTCCGTTTACAAAGTTACTCACAAGTCTGCTGTGACAGTTGTGGCATCTCTGGTTTCTGTGGCAGGGCAGTAGAGTACAAGGGCACAAAGAAAAGATATGAGCTATTAAGAAATAGAATAATGTATGCACATAGATGCCGTTACACTGAGTGCGCGTGTTAAGAGATGGACAGAGAGGAGCAGGATTGTTGGAATAGCTTAGAGAGGCGTGTTACAATTTGAGATAAGATAGAATGGTTTATAGTCCTGACTTTCTCTGCAGTTAAATAAGAATTATGAGAATAATAATGTATGGGTGTGGCTGGGAACAGTGTAAAAAATGAGTCATGATTGTTTTTTAATGACTGAATCATACATTTGTGAATCTTACTAATACTGTACTTAGTATTAGTATTATGATGAATCTGTTGTGTTTGATGAATGTGTGCATGTTGTGGGAGAACAGTGCAGATATTTTTACTGTGACTATGGCTAATTATGCATATGATGTTTTGATGGTGTGTATGTCATATATGTGTGTAGCTAGTGTGTCATTTCAATGTTTTAAGATGCACTCTTTGAAATGAATCCCTGCGGAAAAGTTTGTTCATTTGCTTGACTGAAATTAATCCTCAATTGCCAGAGGATCATTAGCTTAGCCCAAATGATTGCACAGGGTGTATTCATGTTTACCTTGTCTGGCAGACAATATATTCAATCCAGAAAAAGATAGACATGCTTAGGGCTCAAGATCTTTGTTGCTTTACTCCTTTGTTTTTGTTCAGTGAGATAATACATCACCTGCAGTGATCATACAGCTGCAGTGAAGGCACACACAGCACATATGATATTAATGACATCACTGTGGAAACATCTGTCCCTTTAAACACGTCTACATGAATGCAAAAAGAATGTATGTTCAAAAACAGATTATATTCCATTCCATTTGTGTTTACACACATGTATACTAACACTGTGAAATGAGACTATTGTATGTGGCCATACTGATATGCAAACATCTCTACTCTCTCTGTTTCCCAGACATATTCAGGATTGTTCTGTGTGGTTGTGAACCCATACAAAAACCTGCCCATCTACACCGAGTCCATCGTGGAGATGTACCGGGGCAAAAAACGCCATGAGATGCCCCCTCACATCTATGCCATTTCAGAGGCTGCCTATCGCAGCATGTTACAAGGTACTCAACACTATCTGTGGCCTCTGACCCCAGAATAACTTTTACACCATAGCTAACTTACACCTTACATCTGCTGCTATCAGCTCAGCTGGGCTGGAATGTGGCACTAAATTCACTTTGTGATCTTTGATCACTGAGCCACACCATGAACGCTATTTAAAGGTGTGGTCCTTAACACGCTTTATCACAAACTTTAAAAGTGAAAAAGAAAACATTTTTCCCGCAGTAGAGATTTCCAGGTGTGGCACCTCTTTCAGGTCTGTCATTGAATATTTGTTGTGGTAATGATAGTAACCACATATTACACTGGAATCAACAATGGATGGGCTTTTTCTAAACCCAACCTGTCACATTGAGTTCACTCAATGTGACAGACAATTCCCAGCAACCATTAAAAAACTGTCAGGCTTGATTAGGTAATGATTCTGCCTCAGGGTGTCTTCCTGAGATAACAAGACAGATGAGGCTATGTGTGTGTATGTGTTTGCCTCCCCCTCACCCTCCCCAGCGCAGGTTGTAGGTGTGTAACCAGAGTGATTGAACCTGTAGGACCAGTATGAATTCTTCCAGACTGAACACATGGGAATTTTAAAAGCAGACACAAGCAATGTTGCAAACAACGTCCACCCAGTGAGTAACAGTGCCGTGTGGTCTGGCAGCCTGAAGAGACCAGTTAAGCTGGCAACCGGCTTCTCTCTACACCACTATGTAGTGAAAGAGTAAGAAGGAGGAGTGGGAGTAAGACGGTCAGGAATTTCAACAACAAAGCTGTGGCACTGCATTTATATTACGTACAGCATTAAACATCAAAATATGAGGTGTGAGGCTTCCATTGTTCTACAGGCCTGATAAGTGGAAGTGGAGGCTTAAGTGTAACAAGAGCCTACCAGTGGCTTATAAAACCTCTCTAACATACAGCACTGTACAGTGTGCTATTTCACAGAATCATGTGTCAGCATGTGTGCACTTTCTACAAGAGAGTTTTCAGCCTCCTTGTCTGTCTGTCACGAAGTGTCTGTCATCAAAATTTCTTTTCTTCCTTCACAGACAGAGAAGATCAGGCAATCCTCTGCACGTGAGTAGTAGTACAGCACTGACTATATCTATCTGTGTGTGTGTATGTGTGTATTCTTAATAATTGGCTATGAGGATAATATCGCTAATATATAAAATGACAAAAACCTAAATTACTTTTGTCTCCACGCCAAAGACATTCGGGTTAACTGTCATAGAGGAACAAAGAAACCTGACACCACAAAATAAATCTAGTTATCGCCAAGGACATATTGTGTGCATGTCTGTGTGTGTTTCTGAATGAGACACCAGGAGAAATCTCAATAGTGATATATTTTAAAATCATTTCTTGGCCATTTTCACAAATCATGCAATCCTCAGAGCGGTAAAGATAATGGAATGAACATTTCTTAAGTGGTTTAAAATGCAATATAAATCAGACTCTTGACCATGTGACCCACAGTAATAACTCAGAGTCAATAAATTAAATAGTAAACACTCCACTGTGCTGACTCTTCACATGTCCGTTCTGCTAATGCGGCTACAGTTTGCCTTTCATAACCCATTGGCCCTAATTAGTCGGTTTCATGCATATTTTATGTGTGACATACACACTGTGGTATTTGTTGTTTTATATGTTTTAAACATACACATTCAGAGTTTACTGTGCCGCAATTATTATTTGATTGATTTGATAATCTGTTAATCGGTTTGATTTTTCAGTTTCTTAAATGTTTCTGTTTCTTGGCTCCATGTAACAAAGAAATCATTAAAACTGAATAATTTTGTTTTGTGGACAAAACAAGGCATTTGTCATAATTTCCAGGTTTTGTCTGACGTTATTATGCACCAAACAAGTACTCGATTAATCCAGAAAATAATTGTTAGTTGCAGCCCTACTGTTCATATTGAAGAGAAAATTCAGAAATGATCTTTAAGGCCTGTAACATAGGCTTATGTCATTTGTCTCTCTACCTCTCTGCTTGAAGGAGCACCATCTGACACTCTGTCATTGTGATTTCCTGCCAGACTCTTCCTGGCATTGTCAAGAATACTCCTTTAGGTCATTTTCAGTTTGGAAGTGTATTTGGGCCGAGGTGTCTGCTTCTTTTAGATCTTATACAGTGGCTATTTTTGCACCATTCTCCTTCATTCTGGTCCAAGAGCAGCAAAAATGACACAGCCCGTATCCTCTGCATCTGCTTTCTGTTAAGACCTGTGGCTTCCAATGCACTATATGGTCTCTATGTTTATTGGTGTGATGAGTGTGTTTGGACACTTGTTCCTGTGTGTTCCCTCTCTTGCCTGTATATACCATTTATGATGTGGGCCATATGTGTTTGAGAGAATTGTATTTATTATGTACATGTGTTGTACTTACTTGATTTTGTGTGCATATTCCAGAGGCGAGTCTGGGGCTGGGAAAACAGAGAACACAAAGAAAGTTATCCAGTATTTGGCCCACGTTGCCTCCTCCCATAAAGGAGGCACTCCGGGTAGGAGCAAGGAGGCTATGCAGGTATGTCAGAGAATGATGTTGTATGGAGAGCAAAAAGGAATACTATTTGAATCACTGCAGGCCACAGGACAAAGACAATTTGATGAACTCATACATAACATTAACTGATGTATGTCTTATATACATCAGTATTTAGCTCATATCTTGGTCACTGCTAATCTTCTGTTTGACATAGTTGTGATTTCCCATTCTGATGTAATTGTACATTTTCATTCTCTTTGCAGTTTTTTTTTGCTTTTTTTTACCATTATACTAAACTTACAACAAGGGTTAAATGTAGAACTACAGGGTATTAGTGTCAAATTCAATCTTATAGTTGCTCTCTGTGACCAGTGCTTTTTCCTTCACGAAATCACAATTTACTGAGCCAGCATGGTTCACCAATTGAATTGGCTTTATCTTATTTGGTGTGGGTTTTCTCAGTCTCAGGTCTATTTTCTTCTCTCTCAGTATTAGTACTTCCTTTCAGCTTGTTTCCCCCCTCTTTTCTCTTCTTTGTCCCTCTATCCTTCCTGCGTGTTCAGATTGATGGCTCTAGATCTTTAACAAGAGGCAGTACTCTGGTGAACAGGGTGAGTTTCCTCTGTCCTTCCCAGTGCTTTTCTCCTTTTCTTTTTTTATCCTTTAATAGACAACACAATGATTGTGACTAACTGCTACCACTGATGCAACTCCACTTAACAATCGAGCATTCAGCTGTACAGTATTTATATATATGTATAGTTTTGTTTTTGTACTCCTCGGTTTGCTGTTGTTGTTGTTGTTGTTCTCTTATTTGTCTTTTTGTTTATCTCATTCATATGTTCCATCCAACCACCTGTTCCCCTCTTCCCAAACACCTCATTTTGTCCCACAATTCATCAGAGTTTACAATATGTGAGTATGAACAAATGAAGGCAACTGGGAATCATATCTGGTTGAACTTTCCACATGAGCTGATATGATTCCTCTTTTATGCACATGGGTTAGAGGGTCTCCACTTTGTGGACTGAAGCTAAGTCTCCAGTTCTCAGTGGTCACTGTAGAACTGTGAGACATTTCTGGTGTTCAGGTGGTTTTAATCGTGCAGTATGGGTGAATGCAGTCGAATGAGTGGGAGTGGATGTGACTGTGTTGCTGCAGACATCCTTGCACATGTGTGTAGTGAGTTAGTTAGTGGACCTACTTAAATATGCAGTTTTGACAATGTGTGCCGTGTACATATTGTTTGCTGTGTGTTTTGTCACTGTAAAAACTGCTGACGTGCTGCTCGTCGCGTGTGTTTGTGTCTGTCTGCTTTTATTGTCGACAGGCTTACATTCCTCACCACCTTTTACAGTATAAATGCCTCCTGTAGCAACAGCAACTCCCTTGACACTCATCAGTGACTGCTGCTGCTGCTGTTGCTGCTGTCTAAACGGCTGCTGCATTGCTAATGAGTCAGCTGCAGTAATGCATTGCAGGTAGCAAGAATCAGCCAACATATAGCTTGTGAATGATGCTACAATGAAAAGCTGCAGCTGCCTTCATCGCTCTACAAACAGTGGTTCTCAACTGACTCTTGATAATTGGTTTCTATAGATTTTTGTTTAATAATGAAAGACTTTAAATTTTGATAAGCAAAACATTAAACACAATGAATGTCCTTATTATTGATTGCTTAACTAATGAGGGCTCGTCACTCTAATTGATGTTGAGAATCATTTGTTCCTGGGTCTGGGAATGGTTTATGGTGTGTTATGAAATGCTGTTTTCTGCTCTAAAATGCACCAGTATGTGTTACTGCTCCTCAAGAATGAGTCATGCAGTTTTTGTATTTTACATAACAGGTCAGTGGTTTGTTCAAAGTGGTGATGGTGTAATGTAAATGGTGCATTTTAGTCAATAGTCCCTATGGAAGTTTTTCTGTTATCACTGTAGTGCTGTGAATCTGACCTGATGTCTCTTGTGTGTCTCAGGGCGAGCTGGAGAGACAGCTGCTGCAGGCCAACCCCATACTGGAGGCCTTTGGCAATGCGAAGACTGTCAAGAATGACAACTCTTCTAGATTTGTAAGACCTGTTTATATTCATCTGTTGGTCATTTGCTTGTGATTTTCTTAATGTTTAAATGTAAACTGAAATATCTAACCACTTCTCCTTCTTCTTCAGGGTAAATTCATCCGCATTAATTTTGATGTGGCAGGGTACATCGTTGGTGCCAACATTGAAACCTGTATCCTTTTCTACATCTTTTGACGGATCAGGTGAATCCCTTGATCCTTAGATAAGCCTAGATTGGAGGATTTTCTTCAATTTGTGAATGTTGTTGTTTTTGCCAAAGGTCTATATCCTAAACTCCAAAGATATAATTGAAAATGTGAACAAATGCACGGTACTTTTAACTGGATTTATGTGAAAAAAGGCTCTACTGTGCCACTCTTGGTTGTACACATCCATGACATATGAATCTAGACCTCCTTGAAAAGTCCCGGGCAACGCGCCAGGCCAAAGATGAGAGGACATTCCACATTTTTTACCAGTTTTTGTGTGGCGCTTCAGAGCAAACAAGGGGTGAGCAAAAACAGAGGCTGACCAAGTACAATAATGTGTTACACTGTCTGATAATCAATGATCAAGCAATCACTGTCCTATACAATATCCATATAATTATTTTACCCCTTGTCCTTCTTCTTTAGCTGACCTACTCTTAGGAACTGCAGATGACTACCGCTTTCTCAGTGGAGGCTCCATCCCTGTTCCTGGTCAGAGTGATTCAGAGAACTTCACACAGACCATGGACTCCATGGCCATAATGGGTTTCACCCCAGAAGAGTCAGTGTGTAAGAGAAGGGATGATCCAGAGGGAAGAATTAGAGACATCAGTTTGCTACTTACACATTTTTAAGCCTTGCTGTCATTTACATTTCCTCTCTCTGTCTGTCCGCTTCTCAGCCATGCTGAAGGTGATCTCCTCTGTGCTCCAGTTTGGCAATATTACCTTCATGAAGGAGAAGAATCATGACCAGGCCTCCATGCCTGATAACACGGCTGCTCAGAAACTGTGCCATCTGCTGGGCATCAATGTACTAGAGTTCACCAGGGCCATCCTCACACCCAGGATCAAAGTGGGTCGAGAGTATGTGCAGAAGGCCCAGACTAAAGAACAGGTAAGATTCTATAATCATAGATGTTTGTACTGTTTGTTATGAAAAGAGTAAAAAAAGATCAAACTGTTAGATTATGTTTAATAGGATGCCACAATCTGGACAACTAATGGGAAACTCGTGTTTCCTCTTTCAGGCTGACTTTGCTGTGGAGGCCCTGGCGAAGGCCACTTATGAGCGTCTGTTCAGATGGCTGGTGCACAGGATCAACAGAGCTCTGGACCGCAGACAGAGACAGGGAGCCTCCTTCATAGGAATCCTTGACATTGCTGGATTTGAGATCTTCCAAGTATGATTATTTGAAGATGTTTCTGATATTGTTTCTCTGAAGTGTATTTATGGCCATAAAAATCTTATTTCTGTCTTATTTTTTTGTGAAGTGGTAATTTAGGCAAATTGTTTGAAGAGCTTACTTTGAAGTCAGAACTGGTTTAGATTGCAATCAATATTAGGTTAAGGCAAGTGTTGATGCAATTCTCCACCCCCTATTAGTGTATGTTTGTATAGTTAATCACACAGCCTGAAGAAAGTTTTTGGTTTGTTGTATGTTTCCCTCTGCAGCTAAACTCATTTGAGCAGCTGTGCATTAACTACACCAATGAGAAGCTGCAGCAGCTCTTCAACCACACCATGTTCATACTGGAGCAGGAGGAGTACCAGCGGGAGGGCATCGAGTGGAACTTCATCGATTTTGGCCTGGACTTACAGCCGTGCATAGACCTGATTGAGAAACCGGTACAAACAGCCCAGTCAAACAAACCTCACTGTGTTTCTGTATCATCTTTATATCAAAAGCCACATTTTATTCACAATAAATGTTTATGTGTTTCCCTTTCTTTTTCAGACCCACCCACCTGGTGTTCTGGCCCTGCTGGATGAAGAGTGCTGGTTCCCTCGGGCGACAGACCGCTCATTTGTGGAGAAGGTGTCTGCTGAGCAAGGCACCCATCCTAAATTCTTCAAATCAAAACAGCCACGTGGTGAAGCCGACTTCTCCATCATTCACTATGCTGGAAAGGTATCCCTCTTTTTTGCCATCTTTCCCAACAGTGTGAAACATACATTAAAAAGCCACATCTCACCTTTTGTCTGGCCTCCCTTCGCCCCAGGTGGACTATAAAGCAGATCAGTGGTTGGTGAAGAATATGGATCCTCTGAACGACAATGTGGCGTCTTTGCTTCACCAGTCTTCAGATCATTTTGTCTCTGAACTCTGGAAAGAGGGTGAGACTCATTTACACACGTGTGTGTGTGTGTGTGTGTGTGTGTACGTACTATGAACATTAAGAATTTTAACTTGTGGACTATATGTATCTTGTGCAAAATGTTCATAATATGAGGGTAATGTACTTTTAACTTTATCTTTGTACTAACTTGACTGTCTTTCTTCTCTTTCTCTGTTTTGAAACTGTCTTTCTGCTGTCTCTTACTTTCTCCTCATCTCTCTGCTCCCTCTTCCTTCTTGTTCTCTCCTGTGTTTGCTTCATGCTTTTTCTTTTCCCCTCCTGCTCTTTTCTCTTGCTTCTGCACTTCTTTGATTCTCATTTGGGCTCCTTCCCTCTTATCTTTCTGCCTGTCCTCTCCTTCACCCTGCATCAGATATCCAAACTCTTCCTCGTGTCTACTTCTTTGATTCCTATGCCACAATACAGGCTAATGGCTCAGACAGTAGGTGTTTCTCCGCCTCTGTGTGTCACACTCACATTCCTCACTCCCACCTCTACTCACATTATTCTTTTCTTTTCTGTCTGCCCAGTTTTGGATTGTGATGTGCCCTTTTTGTGTGATTTTATTTCCTTTTTAGTTGATGTTTGTTTTGTGGTGTTATAAATTGTTTCATATTTTTCCATTCTCTTAGCTGTGATGTTGCCTCAAATGCTGTTTTTGCTCTTTCACCACGTTTTGGCTTTTAGTGATAGTGCTGTGCTTGTGTCATGTAGTCATTTACCTTGGTTTAGAGTGTCAAGATACCAGCCTCACAAAATACGTTTCACTTGAAATGTGACCCTGAATCAACTCTAGCGACATATTGCAACACATTGGCACACTAGTATTGAAACATTAAGCAATAACTGCTGTCAATTCAAGAGAAAAACTTTAAGAACATTATTATGATCAGACAAACCTGCAGTCCTACCTGTGCAGACATGTTGAAAATGAACAGGTTGAACTGGAGAAGCTTTACCTGTCGCACACTTGTAAATGTGTGTTTGTCACACTGAGAATATGTTCTTATTTGTTGTTGGCTGATATGGGTGAATCAATGTCCTACATTGGTTTTGGCTTTAAGAAACATGCTAATAATAATAAGTAATATCATCTTATTATGGATTACAGATATGAGCTCTGATGAGCTGATATCTGTCCAGAGCCTTGACAGCAGGTGTGAAAATGTGTATGCCATCATTATATCATGGCAGTCACTGGGACATCAACATGCCAAATTGATAAAAACTCACTTTCATCATAACTCTATGTTTTTTCATTCATCCAGTGGACAGGATTGTGGGTATGGACCAGGTGTCGACAGGGGAGAGCAGTGGGCCGGTCACATTTGGAGGTGGAGGACTAAAGACCAAGAAGGGAATGTTTAGGACAGTTAGTCAGCTTTACAAGGAGTCTCTCACCAAGCTGATGGCTACTCTGAGGAACACCAACCCCAACTTCCTCCGCTGCATCATCCCCAACCATGAGAAGAGGGTGAGACTGTGGAGCTGGATAAGAAGGAGAATGGATAGAAACCTGTAAACTACAAGAATGTCTAAATGTTTCTGTTTTTCCCCTCTCTCCCAGGCTGGTAAACTGTCTCCCAATTTGGTTTTGGACCAGCTTAGATGTAATGGAGTTCTGGAGGGGATTCGTATCTGCAGACAAGGCTTCCCTAACCGCATCCCATTCCAGGAGTTCAGGCAGAGGTATGTGCACACGTGTGCATGCATCAGAGACTGACTTGCTGAATATAATCTTGGTTTCCATCTTGAAATTTAGATCTTCTGAATCCGTGTTATGGAATTTGCTCCATACTGTCTTACTATCAGTTTCATTATGTATGTGAACATGTACATGAGATTTCACCGTAAAAACTAGTAAGCTTAACAAAGTTAAGTCAAAGTAATTTTTATTTACATATATCCCTATATCAAAAATTAAATATATGCCTCTAGGGTTTTCACAATCTCTACAACAAAGAACATCCTCTACCATTTGACCTTCAACTCTGAGGAACAATTTCCATTTATAGGCAAAATTAAAGAAACACAGTGAATGTGTATATAAACTGCAACTCAGTTGTTAAGTGGTGGTATGCAATGACGAGGATGTAATTCTACCTTTACTACGAGTACAGTGCCTTTCATAACCATCTGTGACTGCTTCTCTCTCTCTCTCTCACTCTCACACACTACTTGTTTTCTTTAAGCACTTTCTCTGGCACCTGTAAATGACCTGTTTTACACATCCTCAGTCTCAATTACTTACAGAATCACAATTGTCTTTCAGATATGAGATCCTGACTCCTAATGCTATTCCTCGCACCTTCATGGATGGCAAACAGGCATCCGAACTCATGGTAAGTCATTTTTTGGTAGCTCTTTTCAGACAGCATAGATGGTAGATGCACTGTGTGCTGACCATCTGTGTCCTTGTTCAGATCAGGGCTCTGGAGCTGGACCACAACCTATACAGAGTTGGTCAGAGTAAAGTATTCTTCAGAGCTGGAGTCCTGGCTCACCTTGAGGAGGAGAGAGACCTAAAGATCACTGACACCATCATACGCTTCCAGAGCACTTCCAGAGGCTACCTAGCACGCAAGTAAGAGTGTACCACAAAATAAATATTAACAGATCATTAGAGGTATGTTTCTTTGGTGTGTAAGCTCCTGTGAGGTATTTTACATGATATACGTATTGATTATGTTTTCAGCAGTTAAGTGCTTTTGTTGTGTTGATAATGTTATAGTTGTAGTCCATAATTGGTTTCGAAACTATTATTATTTATTATGGTTTTTGTATTTGCCCTACATTTTCACAACACAGTTTCAAAGATTATTGAGCAACACTGCTAAAAGTTTTGAATTATTAATATCACTAATGATTGTCACTCATAACTTGCACAAGTGAGTGCCATCATTTGCAAATTGAGATGAATAATGAACAGTCGACAATGATAATTAGGCCATTTTAATTAAAACTATTTTGACTTGAACAAATATGGGCTGCTCTCTTGTGGCATCCTCATTAACATGGCACAACTGCACTGCTGCTGAAAACAACTCGGTTCTTGTTGAAATCCTTCTCAGGTCCTGGTAGCCATCAATAAAAAATATATCAAGTGTCTGTGGCTCTTGCTGTCACTAGCTAACCTGCCTACCTGTGATGATATGATAAAGTTTAGTGTTTTCTTACAGGTGATTAAGATATGCTGTGTCAGTATTAACAAAACCGTTCTCACAGCGCCTCTTCTTGGCTTCAATCATTGTGTTGTCTTACGACAACCTTTCCCACTACAATGGATGTTTTTCCTTTTTCCAGACAATTTTATTTATTAATGGTTATTGAACAAATGTGAAAAAAAAGAATTTCAGAAACAACTTATGTCCTGAGCCAGTTAACATCAGTCAGGGAGAAGAGAAGGCAAACATTGTTGGGGTTTCTCTTGGACAAGCGCTTGCTTAATGCGGTTCATGTAGAGTTAGTGTTTCACTCTTCAAGGAGCATTAATATTTAATTATTTATCAGCGTCTATCAGTGACTCAGGAACTGTAGCAGCATAGACAGGTCTTTGGCACAGCTTATGGAAACCCGCAAATGACATAAATAATAAAGTTGTACTTTTTACAGTGAAGCCTAACAAGTCTGAGGTACTACATAATGCAGCAGTAAAAATAAGCATTAAAAACACATTTGTTGTTGTCCCCAGTGACTTTGTTCCAGGCTACATACAAATGTTTTTTATTGATTTTGTTGTGTTCTTGTGATTATTGTTTTACTTCTCAGAGCCTTTTTGAAGAAGCAGCAGCAGCTGAGTGCTCTGAGAGTGATGCAGAGGAACTGTGCTGCTTACCTCAAACTCAGGAACTGGCAGTGGTGGCGTCTGTTCACTAAGGTACCGTCGACATATACATGAAATATAAATGAAATATACATTGCACATATCTCCAACACTGTTGATTTTATTGCTCTATTTTATCATCTTAGTTAGAGTTTGTATGATTGACAGTAAAAATATAGAAATAATGTTATAAGTAATATAGAATGACAGATGCAGACCCCAGCTAACATTGGACAAAACTGATAGCTGAAGCATTTGGTTTTAGAAACTTTTAATATGTTTGAAATATCCATGGCAATGGGAATGAAAAATTACAGTACCCCACTTCATGAAATGAAATCATGAATGTGAACGTAATGGTGAATGTCTTTTACATCAACCTCTGTTTAATGCTTGTTGTGGTTCATCCAGGTGAAGCCCCTGCTGCAGGTGACCCGGCAGGATGAGGAGATCCAGGTAAGGGAAGCTGAAATCCTGAAGGCGAAGGACACACTAACCCGAGTGGAGCAGGACTACACCGAGCTGGATAAGAAATATGCTCAGGTAAACCAGCCTCCATTTTGTTCTGAGGGATCTCCGTCCATGTTCCATCAACACTGAATTCCATTTGCTCCGACTTTGCTGTGAAACAGCTGATAACTTATCACTCCTCTGCCTCCTCTTTCCGTCATGTTCTAGCTGATCGAGGAGAAGGCAGTGCTGGCTGACCAGCTGCAGGCAGAGGCAGAGCTGTTTGCAGAGGCGGAGGACATGAGAGCCAAGCTGGCCAGTCGGAAACAGGAACTGGAGGAAGTGCTAGGTGAACTAGAGGCTCGATTGGAAGAGGAGGAGGAGAGGGGTGTGCAGCTAACCAATGAGAAGAAGAAGATGCAGCAGAATGTTCAGGTCTGTATGGATACACAGTTTTTTATGCATTAGTTGGCTATTTATACAACAATGAAGTGACAATATTTTGCTGTCATAGTCTGCCCCTGTCCTGATATGCTAATTACATCACTCAGGACCTGGAGGAGCAGTTAGAGGAGGAAGAAAGTGCCCGACAGCGCCTCCTGCTGGAGAAAGTTACCTTGGAGACTAAAGTGAAGAGTCTGGAAACTGACCTGCTGACTGCAGTGGAGCATAGAGACCGATTCAGCAAGGTGGACTCAACATTGCTTTATCACAACAGTCTCTGATAACATATTTATTTTTCTGTTTCTTAACTGCATATATATAATATGTTTTTGAGCAGGAGAAGAAACAGTTGGAGGAGCGTCTGAGTGAGGTCACCGACCAGCTAACTGAGGAAGAGGAGAAAACCAAAAGTCTGAACAAACTCAAAAACAAACAGGATGCTGTCATTGCTGACTTAGAGGGTAACTGTCCCAATGTCAGGCTAGTGGTAAAAATACAACTAACTGTTTGTGAAGGTTGTCAGTCATTTAAGTCACTATATTTTCAGGCCTATATCTACACTCTTTAAGCTACAAGTAATTGCTTCTTCTCTGTTGTCTTTTTGAGGTGCAAGATCACCCTGCCAGCTTTTAGCTTTTCATGTATATTATCTTACATTACGCAAGTAAGAGTGAAATATGGAATATAGAAAGCAAGTAATATGTCATATTGTGTATTTATCGTTTGAATTCCTGTAACTATATCTAACTTGAAATGCTGTGATCTGATCGTAAGTCACTTCATCACTGTGTGCAGAGCGTCTAAAGCGTGAAGAGCAGGGTCGCTTGGAGCAGGAGAAGTGGAAGAGGAGAATGGAGACCGAGTCGGTTGACGCCCAGGAGCAGCTGTCAGACCTTGGCATGCTGACTGCTGAGCTAAGGGCCAGTCTGTCTCAGAAGGAAAAAGAAATCACCACCTTACAGGCCAGGTGAGATACAGAAGGACCTAAACTAGACAGAATAACATACAAAATTGCAGTTTTTTTCAGATTTCCCCTAACACTATCTGATTTCTTTTCTCAATCTGTGCTTCTGTCAGGTTGGAGGAAGAGGGTGCTCATCGTGCTGAAGCTCAGAGATCACTGAGGGAGGCCATGTCCCAGGTGTCTGAGCTAAAGGAGGAAGTGGACAATGAGCGAGGGATGAGGGAAAGGGCGGAGAAGCAGAGACGTGACCTGGGGGAGGAATTGGAGGCTTTACGAACTGAGTTGGAAGACACTTTAGACACCACAGCTGCCCAGCAGGAGCTAAGGTAAATGATAAATGTCAAAAATTCAAATTCAAATGGTCATATTTTGCGTTTGTTGTCAGATCAAGTCTGAAAAAGTAAAAGACATGGTCAGCCTTACTCCTCTTAAATCTCTACAGGTCTCGTCGAGAGACAGAGTTAGGTGATCTCCAGCGACGTGTTGAAGAGGAGACCCGCCGCCATGAGGCCCAGCTGTCAGAGCTCAGAATCAAACACAGTGCTGCCATAGACAACCTCCAGGAGCAGCTTGACAACAGCAAGAGGGTAGGAGAATCACACACTTGTGCCCAGAAACACTTACAGTACATGCATTAACGTATACACTGACTCACCTTCTGTTGTTGCTGTTGTCTTTCAGGCACGTCAGTCTCTGGAGAAGTCAAAGGCACTGATGGAGGAGGAGACGCAGAATTTGACTGCTGAGCTCAAGAGTCTTCAAACGGGCCGCACAGAGAGCGAGCGAGGTCGCAAGAGGGCTGAGGGTCAGCTGCAGGAGCTTGGCGCCCGTCTGGCACAAGCTGACAGAGAGAAGGAGGAGAGAGAGGAACGAATGCACAAGCTGCAGGTGCAAAAGGAGCTGATTTTGAACCATAACTTATCAATAGGTTTAATCTGTCTACAGATTTCTGTATTGCTGTGAAGGGGTCCCTCTTTTTTTCTGTTGATACATGATTTTTTTCTTTCTCTTTCAGTGTGAGATTGAGTCTCTCACTGGCAATTTGTCCTCCATTGACACCAAATCCCTTCGTCTCTCGAAAGAGGTCAACAGCCTGGAGAATCAGCTGCATGATACAAAGGTAAAAAACTGAAAGAAAAACAGGCATCAGGAATAGGTCTGGTGTGATGTTAGGCTTTGACACTTTCCATAGTTGAATTAAGGACATCCGTTTTTGTATGTATTGAATTAAGGAACAGGCTGCAATCTTGACTCATACACTGACTGACACACATGTTTTTTCTCTCTCTCTCAGGAGCTGCTTCAGGATGAAACTCGTCAGAAGATGGCCCTGGCCACCAGGGTGCGAGCACTGGAGGAGGAGAAGAATGGACTGATGGAGAGACTTGAGGAGGAGGAGGAAAGAGCCAAAGAGTTGGCCCGACAGATCCAAACTCACACCCAGCAGGTAGATCAGAGAGACACACAGATCTGTTGCTCTAGAGCAATGTCCACAAAAGTGAAAGATTAAAATGGCCCATGCTAAATCACAAAAACACATAAAACACATACAGTAGGTGTGTACACACAAATATCAATCCACTCTGCTCCCTTTTGCAGCTGTCTGAGGTTCGTAAGCAGTCGGAGGAGGTGACCACTGCAGTGGAAGCTGGGGAAGAGATGCGCAGGAAACTTCAGAGAGAACTGGACAGTGCCATCCAGAGGGAGCAACAGAAAGAGGAAGAGAAGGAGCGAGTGGAGAGGCAGAGGGAACGTCTGAGGGAGGAAATAGAGGACATGACACTGGCCTTGCAGAGGGAGAGGCAGAACTGCATGGCCCTGGAGAAGAGGCAGAAGAAGTTTGACCAGGTTAGAAACTTGTTGGTTTGCTGCAAAAATCTAACTGAGTTGATATTATTGAAATGTTTCTCTTTGACCTCTAACTTTACCTCCTTCACTTTGTCCTTCAGTGTTTGGCAGAGGAGAAGTCAGTGAGTGCTCGACTGGCAGAAGAGAAGGACAGAGCAGAAGCTGACAGCCGAGAGAAGGAGACAAGACATCTGGCGCTGTCCCGAGCCCTGCAGGTAAACTATTCAAGAGATAGAAGAAAGTGTGTTATGTGTCTGTGATTGCGGTGATAAATCTTCTGTGTTTCTGTATGTAGGAGGTCCAGGATCAGAAGGAAGAGCTAGAGAGGGCAAACAAACAACTACGTGCAGAAATGGAGCAACTTGTGAACCAGCAGGATGATGTCGGCAAGAACGTAAGTATCTTCCTTTTGGGACGTTTTATTTGATTATTTTATGTCACAGTCCTCAGGTATTTACCCACTCTTATCTTTTTTTGGACTAGGTTCATGAGTTGGAGCGGACTCGGCGGTCATTGGAAACAGAGGTGCAGAGCCTGAGAGTTCAGACACAGGAGCTTGATGAGGAACTGGGTGAGGCAGAGAACTCCAGGCTGAGGCTGGAGGTCACCCTACAGGCACTCAAAGCCCAGTTTGAGAGGGAGATCAGCAACAGCGAGGAGAAGGGAGAGGAGAAGAGGAGGGCACTCAGCAAACAGGTCGAGAGGGGAAAGAGAAAGCAAAATATAGAAGATGCTGCTGCTGCTCCTTTCTCCAAATTACGTCAAAAATGTTTGTCCTTCATTGTATGTTAGGTGAGGGAGTTGGAGATCCAGCTGGAGGAGGAGAGGAGTCAGCGGTCTCAGGCTGTGTCCTCCAGGAAGCAGCTGGAGGCAGATCTGGAGGAAGCCCAGGCCCAGGTGGACACGTCCAGCCGTGGCAAAGAGGAAGCTATGAAGCAGCTACGACGGCTGCAGGTTAAACAATTAAGCATTTATTTTTTCTACTCGTCAGTGTGGCGTCTTTTTTAATATTCAACATATATAAAATTTTTAACATTTGATGTATCACAGGGTCAAATGAAGGAAGTTCTTCGCGAGCTCGATGAGTCCAAGTTAACTCGGGAGGAGGTGGTCTCCCAATCCAAAGACAGCGATAAGAAAATCCAGTCTCTGGAGGCAGAAGTCCTTCAACTCACAGAGGTGTGTGTACGCACAAGCGTGTGTGTGTGTGTGCCATACTGGGCCATGTCAATAGAGACATCATGTCATAATACAATATTGTTAGATTTGTTCATTAAACACATGTTGCTGTCTGCATCAATTATTCTGTGTAGGAGCTGGCAGTATCGGAGAGACAGAAGAGGCAGGCTCAGCAGGAAAGAGACGAGTTGGCTGATGAGATGGTCAACAGCAGTACTGGAAAGTTAGTATCTCTCTACTGCCGTTATTTTGTGTCATTTAGTGTGTTGGTGCTCGAGTTGCTGTAACTAGAATTGTATGTTTGGTCAGAACTGCATTGAGTGAAGAGAAGCGGAGGTTAGACGCTCGAGTCAGTCAGCTGGAAGAGGAGCTGGAGGAGGAGCAGACGAACTCTGAACTGCTGGCAGAGAGACAAAGGAAGATGACTCTACAGGTGCTGTAGATAAAACTACACTCACGCACGCTCACACACACAGAGTGCCACCATTCTCTGTTTCCTCTGTATTCACATACACCCACGCAATCACACATCATCGTTCCTTTCTCATCTGGCTCCAGGTGGAGACGCTGACCGTGCAGCTGCAGGGGGAGAGGACTTTGGCGCAAAAGGCGGAGGCAGCTCGGGACCACCTGGAGAAGCAGAACAAGGAGCTGAAGGCGCGGCTGGGAGAGATGGAGGGAGCAGTGAGGGGCAAACATAGGCTCAGCGTCGCCGCCTTGGAGGCCAAGATCGAGTCAATGGAGGAGCAACTGGAGCAGGAGAGACAGTGAGAGAAACAAACAAACTACACAGAGGGATATTTTAAAACATACAGTAAATAAAAAGTGCAATGAAGAAAAAATAGGGAAGAATTTTGATACATCATTTTACACATAATGGTTTTCTTTATGTTGAATTACATGACTGAATGAATGTACCAAGTCAATTTGACAGTTAATACTTATTAACTCCCTGCATCCTCACAAATACATAAAGATAAAATATTATGTAGAGTGAGCTCAAGTCCCATGTCCTTTTTATCACTGTATAGGTGATAAAAAGGACTTCCCATTCAAACGACACCTGGGATATGTTTCCACAATAAACTATAAAGCAGATTTTTTTTTCATTCATCAGTAGGAGCTGTCAAAAGAACTGGCAAATGTTTTATTACAGTTGTTGTGTAATAATTGCTCGATGCAACAGGTTGCTTATTGTGGCTCTTTGCATCTTTAAGGGAACGAGCCATTGCCAACAAACTGGTACGAAAAACAGAGAAGAAACTGAAAGAGGTGATGATGCAGGCAGAGGACGAGAGGAGACATGCAGACCAATACAGAGAACAGGTAAGAAAATTAACATTAACTGGAGCCTAAAGTAAGCTGATGTATAGCACTTATGCAGTATAAGCATGAACTAGCCTACATCAGCAACTGTCTCCGCTGTAATTGTGCCCCAGGGCACAGAGAGTGCTGAAAAAATCATCCTAAATGAGTGACTCATTCAAATGAATCCAACTTAATCCTAATCCTGCTCTGTCATCTGTGTATTATTGGGAAGGTAGAGCATATTTAGGTCTGAAAAAATAAATCCCTCAACCAGAGCGAGACAGTGACTTTCCTTCCTAAACCTCATCTGTGATTGTCTGCCAGATTTAATCTGTTTCCTGATCCCCATCAGTCCTGTTCCCAGACTAATCTCCCTTTTTATACACTTTGACTTTTCTGCCTTCTTGTGTCTCTTTTTCCTTCAATCTCATGTGTCACCCCGACTTCTGCAACACACTTATTGCACCTCTTCTCCTCCACCTCTCCCCACCTCTCTTCTCTGTCCCCTCCTCTCCAGCTGGATAAGTCGATGGTTCGACTGAAGCAACTGAAGAGGCAGCTGGAGGAAGTGGAAGAGGAGAATTCACGTTCCAATGCCCAGAAGAGGAAGCTGCAGAGAGAGCTGGAGGAGATCACTGACAACAGTCAGACCATGACGCGAGAGATCAGCTCCCTGCGCAACCAGCTCAGGTAACCATATGTCTGTGTGTGTGTGTTTGTTAGTGTGTGCATGTATATTTGTGTTTGTGACATCATTTGTGGTTTTTATTTTCCCTTTTTTTAACTCCTCATTAACATGATATGGTTTGTTTTGCTTTGTTCTTTTGTTGTATCCGTTTATGTCCATCTAACTTTGACTCACTGTCCATCTGTCTGCGTCACACCAACACTCAGCGTCCCTGAATGGAGACCAGATAAGTAGGTCATCATGTGTGTTTTTTTTCTGTTTATTTTTATTTTTTTGTTACATTTTGTGTTGTGTGTTTCATCTGTTATTATTTAACTTTTTGTATGTTTTGGGAAACATGCTAATTTGCTGTCTTGGTTACAGTCATGTTTCAGGTTGATACCACTCTGTCTGTACTGTACTGTAAATATGAAGCCACAAACAAAGGCTGGTTAACTTAGCATAGCAGTAACAGCCTGGTTCAGTCCAAAGGTAACAAAATCGAGCAACTCTAAAGTTCACAGATTGACATCTTGTTTAATTTAATTAAAACTTCGAGTAAAGTCAAAGTGCTAAGGCAATAAACATACTGGTACATAGTCCTCAATACAGGATAACTTAAAACATAATTCATAGATAAACTTATTAAATCATTTCAGAAGCATTTGTTTTTGGCCGGATTAAAGATACTGGAGAATGGTGAAAGAATTATGAAAATAAAGTTGGTAGACTGCATTTTCAGAAACAAAATAGTAGTTTGAAAGCAGTTTTCTAAAAAAAAAAAAGAAAAGAAAAGAAAAACACTGTCCAAAGTGGGGTGTTTATTTCACATTGTGCTCATTTGGCTCACAGCAGGACATAGGACAGCAGAGTAACTGTATCTATCTTATCCAGGCGTGTTCCATTGCCCCTGGCGTTGCGTGGACGCAGAGCGTTGGTTGATGACTTCTCGCTGGAGAATTCTGACTCAGAAGATCCTCCAGCCTCTCCGACTCCCTCCTCTGGACTCTCAGGAACCTTAACTCCCTCTTCTGATCACAGTCTGGACCCTCCACCGCCCTACAGTGTCAACAACACTGAGTGACACAGACTCAGTCAAACACATAACGTATGCACACACTCACATACACAAGTCATACAGGATGCATACATCAGACGTTCTAACTCTTAACTCTAAAAAAACAACCTCTGACCTATAGATCTCGCCTAGTTTTTGTTTTTTGGAACAAGTACAAAAGACATGTAAAAATGAGATTTTGCAAGGCGGCAAATGGAATTAGTTTTTATTTTGTAAGCTGTGACATAAAAAGCAACTTAAAAGACTGGACATTTTTACCTAACACTGCATCTTTGTAATGCACTTCTGAGAAACTAAACTACATCTCCCAGAACGCCACGGGGAAAGTGAAACATTACCAGCTAATTTCCTGATGCTGTATAGTAAGAGCAGAAAACATGAGATTATGGTGATCGTGTCTTTTACATTAGGAGGTATTTGAAAATGAAGCCATGTTTAAGCCGTTGATGAGGATTGAAAAATATACTCACAAAGGGCTGCTGGGGAATGAAAATACTTCTGAAAGGTGTAAGACAATCTATATTAATGTTACATGTAAGAGCCAACAGGAGAAATCAAATATAGACATTCAAAGAGAGAACTTCACATTTGTGACATCTTAAGTCAACTTACTTTTAAAAACAAACAAACATGAAAGTTAGATTAATCTGGCAATTGAGGAGAGATAGTATTTAGTCAAGCTTGAATGAATATGTTCATTCAAGAAAACTGAGCAACATCACACTAGGTTCAGTGTTTTCACGTCACATTGGTCACAATTTTAGCACATTTTGACGATAAAATGCAGTTTAATATCAATGCAGTTGCACTCGCTGTGCTAAGGTCGGGTTAAATGATAAATCTTTTTCCTATAGATTAGAATCAGTATGTTGTTAGGCAATGCAGTAGTTGTATTAGATAGTTTCTTTAAATGAAAGCCTAAATATTGCTTCAGAAATTTGAATTTGTATAATTTATATGAAATATGACCTTAAGTTATTGATCATTTGTTTCCTTTGGGAGGAGAACATTGGTTTGATTGTGTCCGCTCCTGTTGGCACTGATGTCAGCCTGGGCCAGGTTACAGTGTGTTACGTTACATGTCGGAAAACTTAAAAGTTTAAATCGGCGTCACAGGCTCATCGAGTCATTGAGAAGTATGATCGCAGCCACAGATACATAACTACTACTGTGCTCATTTGTTTAATATAAAGTAAACCATTTAGTGACAATTGAGTGACAATTTCTAGACTGATAGACATTACATTTTATTCTGACAAGCATCTTGCACATTGTTATTTTTATGGATTAACTGTAAATCATTGATCAGACCAATGGTGGGCGTATGGATGAGAAAAAGGGACTTACATTTCTAGTAAAGGAAAAATAGTTATAGAATAGAGTGGAGTGGAGACTGGTTAATTCTTCTGCTATCATCCTGTGACTACTGGATTATTTATTTTGAAGAATTAACTCACTCTCTGCTCACAGTCCAGTGTAGAAGATGGTAGAATAAGTGAGCTCGAGATTTGTAGTATTAGATCAAAGTAACAATGGAGGCACTGAGAAATGAATGTTTATGAAGCAAGAATAACAAAGTCTATAGCTATCAGAGCTCAGAAGAGCAAACACCAAACACATGGAGTCAATGATGACCCTGCAGTGAACTGACAATAATTTAGTGATTCCTGGTTTAAAAGATGTATTTCTTTTAAGGTAAAACAATAATAACATTTGTTGAATTAATTAACAGGTCATTTCTTTGGAAAAGTTCAACATTCTTGGAAAAACGCTCACTGACCCATAGTCAGATGAGCAGATCGATTGCCACTTAAATGTACTGTAAATATGTAGCTGCAGCCAGTTAGCTTAGCGCAAAGCCTTGAAACAGGTGCAAGAAACTCTCCTGGTCCTGTCCAAATCACCTCTAAAGCTCACTGATTTACACTTAAATCTATTGTTCCATCAAGACACTTGTGTAATGTCTTTTTCTTAGCCAGCATCAGCAAGCAAAGACTTCAGGGATTCACTTCTCTAGACACATCAGTTATTTGGTATAAATTAGCTTGTGACAAAAACAGTTAATTCTATTCTATTCTATTCTATTCTATTCTATATTTGATTATAAATTAGAGAGGCTTTTCTTGGTGCTTTAACTGACTGGAACTGAAAGATTAAGAATGTGTTTCTAAACTTTACAAAATGTGTTTGTGGAATGGGCCCTTTGTTTTCACAGCAGCCATTGTGACACGTTTTGACGGGAAAAAGCACATGTGTTACAGATCACATTAACAGTGGCTCTGTTCAGTCCGTAGAGTGTAACCGTGAACCCGTGTGCACCCTGAAACCGAGGAAGCTAAATGGAACTCAGCCACCATTAATTTGATTATTTACACCTGTGATTTTCCAACTGTGATCTGTCAAAATGGCTGCTGTGCACATGGTTCTCCGTTCTGAATGTTGTTTTCCTGGATAAACTGTATGTGTATACTTTACTGCAGTGGAGTAATGATCCTTTCGGTGTTTATGGATGATGACTTGTAGGAATAGCACAGACAGTAGTTTTCTGTAATTAGGGTTGTCATTAATTCCCTATTTTCTTCCTTCTGTACGTAACAGGTTTATATTGCACTGACAAAAGTAGACCGCTGAGTGAGGACAGTAATCTACAGGCCCGACGTCCCATGTTCTTCAACGTGTGTATGTGTATCCATACTTCCAGCTTCTTATTTTTTGCCATACCAGAGTCAAAATAATTCACGGTTAGTGACAGATGAAGAAAGATCAGACGAGTTGGATCAAGAGAGAGTTTGACTACTGATGTATTAAACACCCTTTTTATGGGTTTGATTTTTTTTTTTTCTTTTTCTGAATGTACAATTATTTTATTTTAGAAATATGCAAAGGATTTTGTTTGAAGCCGTGTCTTTTTTTAAGATATTGTGTAAATGCTGCACTTTACACATTACCAGTGAGGACAAACACTGTCAGTACACGTCTGCTTTGTGGGGTTTTCTTTTATCATATAAAGAGATAGCATTAAGCCAAATGAGTTGACATTGTGATGCGGTGTGTCACTCTGAACATTCACCGAAATGTTGTAATCTCTAAATGTCATATCAGCGTCTATATGTGGCGATTCTGTTGATGCCGTCATAGACCAAAATCTGATGACACGTGGATTGATCTGCTGGAATGAGAACAGATTGATTCTGTTCACCTGTAGCAAGAGACGAGGCCGGTGCTTCTCTGAGGTGTTATTTTTCTCTCTGTGTTTGTTTATGGCTACTGTGGAACTTGAAACATTTTGGAAACATATTTTATTGTTTTAGTCATTTTTGTTAATGATGCTGTAATTATTAAACATCTGACTGGGGTTAACTTTAATGAATGTCGTTGGTTTTGATTGAGTGTGTGCGTGTGTGTGTTTGCGCTTTTTGGACAAAGGCTCACAAACTATAGACAAAAAAGTGTTTTTACGAAGTATTTATCAAATTGATTCCCATTATAGATATTTTTACACCACTTAAACAACAATATTTCACACGCGAATATACACAAACAACTCGAATATCAGTTACAACCCTAAACATGGACATGCCAACGTCTCTGTGCACAAATGAGGGCAATTCATTTCAGGCTGATCATAATAACGAGTTATATTTTAATGTCAGAACAACATTGTTATTGTTATTCATTTTAATACATTATTTAATTATTAGTTGCTGACACAGCTTTAAATATGTTGGTGATAGTAACAGCTGATGTAGCACAGTTATTAGTTTGGACTTGGGAACATGAATGACCTCAGTGAAACAATAAACTTAGTAGTTTAAACACGTTGCTGCATCACTGTTAAAAACATATTGTGAAATCACAGTATAGGCTGTAAGGTGTAAGAATCTGCAAACTGATAAAAAGGAAAAAACAACATTAAACGTTAAGGCAGACAAAAATATACATGGGATATTTTTTTGTAAATTGTAATAATCTCATTTATGTTTACGTATTTTTGGTCTTTACTGTGAGGTTATTGCTTTAGATTTAACCAAAAGCATAAAGTAATGTAGGTTGTACATTAAAACACCTGCTGATCTCTGTCAAAATAACTCATGAGTACCTCCAAAGATCCAAGATGAAAAAGCAGTGAATCCTCCAGAGGAAAGTTGGATCATGACTAATGTTACTCAGGTAAAGATGCTCTGCTCTGGTTGTTGCTCATTCACAGACTTGACGATGACACATTCTTAGCAGTCAGGTGACGTCCTCTCTTTGAGGATATCAGGAAACAGCCAGTCATCCTCATGTGGTGGCGTTGGTATTGGACGATGGTCAGGTTTAGAAGGAGGGGCACAGAATGACTGAGCAACTCCCTCAAAAGGTGTCAAATGTGGATTATTTTCACAGTTTACCTGCATACAGTGAATAGGTTGCTCAGGTTGTTGGTATGTGGGCAGGTGTGACATGTTGTAGTGACAGCTGATTGGCATGGGGAGCTGGTTTTGTGTGACATCTGAATCTTGAGATAATCTAAAATGGTTGAATTGGGTCGATTCATGGTCTTCCTGACAGCTATGTGTATATTCACAGCTCTGGTAGTGTAGGTCCTCCATCCCCGATGTGTTGCTGCACATACTTTGTGTGAAGCCATCTGACTGGTTTTCCACACTGACCTCTTGACCCACATCATCTTGGCACGCGCAGATACTTTGAAAAGCTCCCACGTCCAGGCTGCCTCCGATGTCCTTGTTGCCAATGCTGAATAAATCCATTATGTCTGCCCACGGACTCTCTGCAATGTCAATGATGCTCTTCTGAGACTGTGTGCAGGTCGAGATGTCTGTGAACATTTGGATGGAGAAGTCGCAAGAGTCAAGAGACAACGGAGACAGCTCTGGAGAGCAGGCAGGTGACTGGACCAAGCTTGAGTTCTGTAGAGCAGTTTGTGTGTTATCTGGGAGGTTGTTGATTGACTCCAGTGGACTTTCATCAGTGAAATAGTCAGTATGAAAGTCATCTGCCCTGTGGTAATAGTCTGTCCCTTCTGGAGCGCTAACAGATGGGAATTCATCCAGTTTATGTTTTCCACTCTCCTCCTTCTTTCTTTTGTTGGCCTGGTTGACTGTTTTAGAGGTGCTGCTGTTGGGCTGGGATTTTAGAGGCTGCTTCTGAAGTTCTGGCGAGTCTGGATGATTCTCTTCACCGACCTCAGTTTGTTGTGAGTCAACAGAGGCGTCAGTTCTAGACTCTGAGATGTCACCTGCTACTACGTGAACACTGCATCTCTCTGGATCTTGTAACAGGCCACTCTGTAACGGGCCTGCAGCTGCTTCCTCCTGTGAGGTTAAGGTTTTCTCTTCATCCTTAAAATAAAGAGCTGATGCTAGTCGGTGGTTTGCCGCCTCTATATCTGCAAATTTTCTGTTGGGAGAGAAAGACATGATGTTGTTGAATCACTAGTAGTTTTCAAAATAATGTACGAGAAAGTCATGAAACTCATGTGCCCTTGAAGCAAAAATTGTCATTTTAGTGTAATACATAAAGGGATGCATGCAGGATTATTTTTTATCCAGGTGTATTGATGCTGCTGATGTCACCACCGGTTGCCTAGCAACTTCATAGTGCTGTATTTTGTTGACAGAGCCAGGCTAGTTCCTTTTTCCAGACAAGATAATCAGTCAAATTCAAATTCACCATGAAGACACACAGGTGGTATTAGCTTTTATTTTACTCTCGGCATGAAATAAATAAATAAATGTAGTGTTTATTTTTAAGGGAGAACTGATGAAGAGTTTGGGAACCACTGCCTCGACAACTGTTAGTTTGACTGTAGTTTCTGTGATGACCCTCCTCACCTCTGGATCATGTTGTGCAGAAAGCGCCGATGGTTGACCTGCCGCTTGGACGGTCGGTTCTTTCGTGGTTTCTGCAGGGTCCTCATCATGTGACCCGCTGCTGAGGTTACAAAAGTGTAGAGGTCACGACCCCAAGGGACCCCTTGCTCCAACCCAGGCTCCAGAGTAACAGAGACAGACGGTCGCATGGTTGCTGAGGGAGAAATGGTCTGAGATGAAGAAAATAGTTTTCAAGAAAAAAGATCATGTCTGATTTAAAGAGAATTCTTCCCATTTGCATCAGTTCTTGCAGAAAAACAATACTCATGTGCCACAGCTCCTCCCTCACTCACTTCTTGCTCCACCAATGCTGTTGCTGGCAGATCTTTGCCAGCACCACACCAGCCTCCACCTTTCTAGATCATTCAGGCACAAAAGTCTAATTGTTTCTCTTGGGGTCATTCTCGGACATTAAGATCCCTCTTTGGATTACTGTGCTGCTTGGTCAAACCAGGGCAGAGCCATCAGCACTAAACCTAACTACATTAGTATGATAGGAGGTACTTTTTAAATTCAATTCTTAAATCGTGTGATGGTACAGGCGCAGAGACACGGTAGACACATAAGAAACAACTATTCATCATACTGTAATAGGGTTGGACGTATTCCACTCTGCTCAAACACAACGTGTCAGTCCACACTGTCCCTGTATCACACAGAGGCTCTTTTGTGGTGTTAGAAATGTGATAAAAGCAATAAGATTTACTTCTGATTTAACGCATATTGACTCTTTTACATAAATTACATTTATTTCACAGCTGCTTCTTGACCAGCAGATTCAATCAATAAACAGCTATAACATAAAAGCCATTCACACTACATGACTAATATTTATTTATTTATTTACCAATACAAAGAGTAAGACACAGACAGCAGCTGCTTTATATATATATACATATATATATATGTATATATATATATTTCTTAAATAAAAAACACGTCAGAAAAAGCATCCTTACCGTTCTCCTCCTGAGGCTGCTGCTGGTATGATCCCACACACTGTGCTGTTTGATTGTTGGTGTCTGCCTGTGCTTGTGTTCTGAGTTCGAGCGCACAAATGAAGTCAAGTGACATAAGCGCTCAATGCAAACGCACAAATTCTCTTCTTTCTTTTTTTTTACGCCCAGCAGAATGAATGGAATCCAGTTTGACCAATTGATAGTGGAAGAGGAAGCGAGACCCGATGAGAGGCTCTGAAAAGAAGCAATTATCTGACAAGTCAACCACTGGTGGAGCCGCGGGCACACGTCTCCATTGTGTGTCAAACCAAAGGCAGCTTGTTAAACACTGGGAGACACAAATGCATCAGTTGAGGCAGTTAACAAGCTCTTAATTGATCAGCTTAATCTCTGGCCCTAATTATCACATTCTCAGAGGGAAGAGCTAAGATGGTTGCTAGTGGCTTTAATTGACCTTTTCAATTCAATAGTTTACCTTCCAAGTACAGAATTTTACATATCTATGGCTGCAGGTGGGTGGATGGGCCTTTTCTCACAAATGACAGCGCCAAGAAAGGGGAAACATAAAAAAAGAGAAAGATTTACAATCCTTTCTTGATTTACAATCCCATTTGTCAATGAATTGTAAAACGAATAAATAAATAAATAATTTAATATTTTGTTTTGTTTGTGAGAGACTGCTACATAAATACAGTTAAAACACTTTTCTCATTTTCTCACTTATGATTGAACTCTTTTAAAGGAAATTATTGTTTTATGTTGCACATCATGTTTCATGCTCCATTTTAGTCTCACTATTTTCTTTGTTCTTTTTATTACTCTATAATTGGGTTTTGTTCAAATTGTATATTTTTATGTTTCCAACATTTTAAATGTAATTTTGTTTTTATGAAAAGCACATTGAGTTGCCCTTTTGTATGAAATGTGCTGTACAAATGCAACCAATGAATGTGCTTTTAATGTGTTGTTATGGTTTTTGTAACCTTATTAATATTCTATATATCTACAACACAGCACAGCTATTTGGAATGGCATCTTATTTCATGTATAATTGGTTTACAGTAGTAATGGTTTACCCCCAGATACCAGATATACTTTGTTTTTAATCTGTTTTTTGTTAATTGAAGATCCAGTGTGTAAAATTTAGATGACACTGAAGATGAAATAATTATATGTATTATTCATTACCCCAGAATGAGCTTTTTATATTTATATCAGGAGCTTGTGGAGGCTGTCATGTTGGACAACCATATTTTTTCAGTGGCCAACAATGGACAAACTAAACATATTTAGAGTGTTGATGCTGACTGAAGGCTACATAGATTCCCCAACACACTTAAGGGAAGGGTGAGGTGAGGGATTTTCACCTGCAACATGTAACTTCACCAATAAATGTTACTAAATTGTTCACACTGTGCCTTTAAACTTAATTTTTGACACATTTCAGCCTCTTTAAATACAGAAACGTTGACTTATTGCCTTATTGTGATAAAATGAAGCCTGTGAATCTCACAGCACAAGCGTGGTCGCAGGAGTGGCATCTATTTATAGTGACACCACGTGTGTTTCTGTGCAAAGAGCTGCATTCAGAAAGAGTGCAGCTTTCTGGTGTCGTCTTGACGTCAACACTTCACTCAGCTGGACTGTGGTAAGTTACATTTACTGTCCCGCAGAGACATGAGGACAATTTACTCAAGTGACTTTCATTTACAGGACGTGGTGTAGTAAATGGCACTGTGTCATAAATCCCATGTATTCAGTCGGCTCATTGACTACAAATTGAGCTCCATTGCTTGTGTACATACAGGCCTTTAATTTAGCTTATGTGCACACAAATTCAACATAATAATTGGCTGTCAAACTGTAGGTTATTGCTGTGTTGGTTTCTTCTTTATCATTCCTTACATGTGCCGTTTTCTCAGATTCCTCTCCAGAGTGCTGATAAAGGACTTATCACACATTTCCTACAACAGTGGCAGAACTTTGACCTGCTGAGAAAACCTCAGCTACCTCACCTCATTTCATCCACATTGGCAAAGAGAACCAATCAGAAAACATCTTGTGTTTCTTTGGTCTTGGAAATTAAAGGAGAGGGTGAGGAAAGCCATGCTGACAGGTAGGTTTGAATACCATTTTGTGGCCCCCATTCACCAAACCACCAAGTTTATATGTTATTTTTGTTGAATATCAGTTTTATGTGAACATTTATTTCTAAAGCTTCCGCTTATTTAAAAGTGTTGAAATTAATAACTCTCTCTGGTCAGGTTTCTCATCATGAACCGGACATGGGCTTTGTTCAAGGCTCACCCGTACATCAGTAACGTCCTGGGATACACAACTCTGTTTGCCTCAGCTGATGTGATACAGCAGAGTGTGCTGGGAGGCAAACACACTGCTGGGTCCACATCAGAGGGTTCAACTGGCATCGACTGGTGTCAGACGGCTCGAGTGGCAACTGTCGGCTTCTGTTTCCATGCCAACTTCAACTATCAGTGGCTCAGGTGGCTGGAGAGGACGCTCCCGGGGGGCGGAGTCAAGGCAGTGACAGGGAAAGTTGTGGTGGATCAACTGGTGGCAGCACCACTCACCATCAGTGCCTTTTATATCGGTGAGTGTGTTACAATCACACATGCAAATGTGGCTGTGTTTGAGTCTTTGTTAGTATCTGTAACTTTAGATTAGATAACAACTTTATTTTTATGGACTTTTTGGTGTAAAATTGTATTAAATATGTGACCTGTTTTACAAAAATATTCTTTGATGGTGGTTTTAATCAAATTTATTGGTGATTTCAATCATGTTCTTCTCATTTTTAGATGTTTTTTGCCTCAGCTGATGTGTCACTGTCAGCAGGTACAGCTGATTGTCACCATAGTAATGTGGCTCTCACTATAAAGAAGATGGAATTAGCTAATGGGCTGGATGGCTATCTTTAAATTCAATTTACAATAAGTCAGTGTTTCTTTTTGTGAAGTGATCTGACAGCAAAATGAAGACTGGTCAAACACAACAGGCCTACTCTAATGGGTTTTCTCTTCTTGAAAAATCTACATAAAATTTAAAACAAGTTTTAACGATACACCCCCAAACAGGTTTAAGTTTACTTGAAAACAAGAAGGACCCACTTGAAGATTGGAGACAGAAATTCTGGACATCTTACAAGGTAAATGACCAAGTTGAAAATGATCCTTTGTTAAGAACAATACCTGGTGTATGTTACTGATATGTAATCTATCTGTCTATCTGTCTATCTATCTATCTATCTATCTATCTATCTATCTATCTATCTATCTATCTATCTCTAGACTGGAGTAGTATATTGGTCAACAATGCAGGTGAGATATGCGTTTATTTACTTTACTGCTGCACACTTGTACATACAGTATGTACCTACAGTGCATGCACAAATGTAAAGTGACAGATTCCCATTTTTTTTATCTCTTGCATCATTTCAGGCAGTGAACTTTGCTCTGGTTCCCCCTGTGGCACGGACAGCGTTTCTCGGAGGCATTGCGCTGACTTTCACAATCTTCTTGTGCCACCTCAGACAGAAGGACAGCCACAAACTTGAATGAACCAAGGATCCTCAACAAAAAATATATATGACATTAGATTTGGTTTGTTAAAGGACACAGTTTGGTTGCAGAGTCAGTAGATTTCATTAAAATGTGGCGAAATTCTGATAAAGGTCACAGTGTCAGCAGATGATCTCATCCCTGGATTTTTGTTGGTTCTCTGTCTTATTTCAACTTCTCCTGTAAGAAAGATCCACACAATGTATATCATGATGTATGATGACCAACCAAAGAGCTATCAGATATTATTTTTGTGTCACTCTTTCAGTCATACTGGACTATGTTTGTTGTTGTCACACATTGTTAAATTAAAGAATCAAAAAATCTATTGTTTACATATAATCTATTTCTGAGTATTTTTTGTCAAATTAAATCATGTAAATAACTAATTTGTCTATATAACTAATCCATGCTTTGCGGTTTTAGTTCAGAGAAAAACTTTTATTAAATTGTGTATTATACAGTTGTATTTCTTACAAACTGAAAATCTTTTGCACATGATCTGTCATTTCCTTCAGGGAGCTCATTTGGTCTTCATGTATTTATATGTATATTGTATAATAATGTATCATTTAGTATTAGCAGGGACGATGTTATGTTTTAGTTAACCTTGTACTGTATATGCAATATCTGCTAAACAAAATGCCCAACCCAACTACAGAGCAAATACGTTTAGAAAATGTTAAATATTACAATCATATGAATGGTAAGCATTCTCAGAGGCCTAATCAATTGTCTCAGTGCAAACAACAGTGTAAATGCACAAATTAAACAAAAATAATCGTTTTAACGATCAGTCACATCGATCTCTCCTGTTGTTTCCACCAGTAGGGGCGCCATGCTAAATCCTCACAGGTGTTATGACTTTGGCCTGCAGGAAGCGCGTGCTCAGTAGCCAATCAGAAACGCGAGATGTCACAGCATTGTTTATCGCGAGACCTCAACTCTTCCTTTTCCCTTTTCGCTCCAGTCCAAGATGGTAGGTGCCGCTAGTAGAAATTTTCAAACACGATAACCTCAGTATCCACGATCATCCTCTGAATTAAAACAGCCTATGTTGTTAACGACAATCGTTAGCGTCTCTAAACATCTATTGCTTCAATGTTCATTCATTATTTCGTGCTATTTAAGCTTGTAATCAACATTAGCTTACCCTCCCTGGTGCCGACATTAGCGCTGTGGCCGCTTCAGTCCTTAAAGACAAGAAATGTGACCTAGTTGTGTTTTTCGAATGCGGGATACTACATTTAATCACGGTCTATGTCATTTTTAAGTCAACTTGATTTATTTTAAATTCAAATGTGTCCGCTGAGCAGCATATGTATGCTATGCTATTTGTAATAGCAGTTAGCATCGGCGTATCAACGTGTAAACCAGTGCTTTCGAGTGCTTGTTTTCAGTGGCAATGTACAGTATGCCAGTACTTGCATTATATCTGATCGGCGTCAGACTATCATGTATAATATCTACACTAATGTGCCCTCGGTTAAGAAATTATGAAAACGCTTAATATGGAGCTCTTATGATCTGCTTTCTTATTAGTAGTTGTTGATTGTGTTAACATTCTTCTGTTAACTTTTAAAGGGAGTTGACAT
Organism: Solea senegalensis; assembly: GCF_019176455.1. Classification (NCBI taxonomy): domain Eukaryota; kingdom Metazoa; phylum Chordata; class Actinopteri; order Pleuronectiformes; family Soleidae; genus Solea; species Solea senegalensis. The sequence goes on from NC_058029.1 coordinate 20,166,025, forward strand.
CAGGCACAACAAGGACCGTAAGGTGCACAGGAAGGAGCCAAAGAGCCAGGATATCTATCTGAGGCTTCTGGTCAAGGTAAGTCACATGTTCCAGTCAGTAGCGATTATGTTTATGTTCAATAAAAGTAGTGTTTTGTTTGTGTTCTAACCACCCTGCTGGTTTCTTACAGTTGTACAGGTTTCTGTCCCGCCGCACCAATGCTCCCTTCAACAAGGTCGTCCTGAGAAGACTCTTCATGAGCAGGACTAACAGGCCACCCATCTCTATCTCTCGCCTGGTTAGTCCTACTACCCTCATCTTGTTCACCTCATGCTGGGGACACAAGTTTTTTTTGCACTATTGACAGTTGGGCACTAGTTGGGGACACTTGGCACAAATCTGTTTGTGTGAGGGATAAAGACTTGAATTGGCAAATGTGGGAAGGTGACAGACCTGACCTCAATCACAGTCATATCAAACATGATAGAATTTTTGAGCCTAGTCTCATTCAGTGCTGATGACTGAACCAAATGCATTTTACCGAAGGCCAATGGAAAAAAAGCAGGTGTGATACAAGAAATAGCGTCTGAAGACAACAGGAAGTAGTAGTGGGAATATCAAAAATATTCTTCTGGTAGGCATGGTCGCTCTTGTGAGTTTGCGGTGATTCATTTGACAAATCATGTAGTCTGTGATCCATAGTGCAGTCCTCAGTCTGTGATCCTCAGTCATTAAAAAAAATCTGTTAAAGCCAGTTTGATAGTGTGTAATCCAAGTCTTTTCTAAATTTGTAGCAATTTACTGTGTCATTGTAATGCAGCTTCAGATGAGGTCCCAGTTTATTGTTCTCACTCTAGTGTTAGTGCTGCAGCCATTTGAATTCAGTAGTTTGCAACGTTCAGATGTACTCGTTGCATCCCTTGTTTGGTCCCGGTGTAACAGTCCACCTTTGCTTTTCAGTTTCAAAGCCAATTTCATTTGTTGAGGCTTATCTGGCAAGTTGATTTTGTAGTCTTGCAGCATCCAAGGCATCATTTGACCCTGCATTAAAATGAGCTCTGAGTTTATTTGTAATAAAGAGCACTGCTTTCTGCTCAGCTACTTAATGACTAATCCCCAAATTTTGTTATCTAGGGTTTAAAGGTTTAAGCAGTACTATTAGTGTTTTTTTAGTCTTTTGATTTCCCCAGAACAAATTAATGTGACTATTTAATTTTGAAGGAAATGTAAATTGTGGATGAAACTGAAATCACAATGGATTGTTACATCGCCATCTGTAACTAACCGTTGTATGTCTTTCACTGATTGCTATTGGTGTAATTTGACTCTGATTTTCCCAGATTCGTAAGATGAAGTTAGCTGGCCGTGAAAACCAAACTGCTGTGGTTGTTGGAACAGTCACTGATGATGTCAGGATTCAGGATATCCCCAAGCTTAAGGTAAATGATCTTTGTTTGGTGTTGTTTCCTCTCCAAAAGTGAGTAGGCTCTTAACACTGCATTGTTGTTGGAAATTATAAACAAAGGTCTGTGTTGTCCCACAGATCTGCGCTCTGAAGGTAACTGCTGGTGCCCGCAGAAGAATCCTGAAGTCAGGTGGTCAGGTGATGACTTTTGATCAGCTGGCTCTGGCTTCTCCCAAAGGACAGGGCACAGTACTGCTGTCAGGTAACATTTTTTTTTATCAATAATGCACGGCCATCAATTACTAGATATAATTGTAGTCCTACAGTGATCAGTTAAGCATTACAGTAATAGGTTTCACTCTTACACTTTAATTGTTGGCAAGTGTCAAAGTTTGTCACCAAAAAAAATTGCCACTAGGTCATTAGGGTTCGAGCAACAAGGTTGCAAGAACCCTATTGAAACTGGAAGGATTATTTGACAATTGTAATATTACTATGAAATGTTTGGTCATTACATGAGTTTCCATTTTCTGTGTTAATACTATGTTTGCCCATTCATGTTTTTTCTTCCATGAGACCAGATGCACAAATATTCAAAATGTTATGCAAAATGACATACCAGAATTGAAACATTTCTGTTCAATCTCAGTGTTTCATTATAACAGTGGAGTGAAACTCATTCTTTCATCTGCACTTAAGTTATAAGCATACAAATAAGTTGACATGTTAAAGAGACTTTAACTAATGAATGGAAGCATTTGTATGCCATTTACAAAATCTTTCTTTCTCTAATATCCAGGACCCCGTAAAGCCAGAGAGGTGTACAGGCACTTTGGAAAAGCCACCGGTACCCCTCATAGCCACACCAAGTATGTGTACAGTTGATGTGTTAGTAGTGTAGTATATTTGCCTAAGGCTGCCTCAGCAATAGATAAAGTTGCTCCAGTACTTTGATCTTTGTGATGTTGGACTACCTCATAGGTCAGGGCAGAAGATAAGGCTTTCTTATGGAAGTGACGGTACAATTGGTTGATAAGACAATTTTGTATCATGATTAAACTATGGTCTCCAGGATTGTGACATTACCATAATAATATGGGTCTATTTACAATTAGTTTGTCATTCATTTGAAAGAACAGGTTGTTTTTTGCCCACTGTTGCTCCAAAGAACAGTCACAGACCAATCTGCAAACATTTTAGTGTTCATAACTGATCCTTAAAATCAATTCAGTGGTGAAGTGTGTTGGGTAGGTTTTGTGGTGATGTTAGGCAGCATTGGTCGGAATCAAAATGTTCTATACATTACCTCTGCCAAGGAGGCTGTTTTTGGACACATGCCGGAGAGCACTTTTATTGAAAAGGGAATTTTTTTTATAGATTTTAGTCTTAGTCTGGATTCAAAACAAAAACAGTTTTTAGCCTTACTGGAAAGGAGTCTAATAACACTGGACCTTGGCAGAGTTTGCACTTTAATTGTTCACGCCAATGGTTATCAAACTTTTCATACCAAATTCCACCTGAGAAAATATTGCCAATGTTAAAATACAGTGGTTTAAATAGGTCGAACAAAGTCGGCTATGGACTTCTCACAGGAGGCAGATTCATTCCCAATAAGATAATTTGCTCTGATCTTCCTCATATACTTCCGACATAGTATGGGTGTAGTGAAATTAGATTAAGATGGAGGGAGGGATAAGATGACGCTACTTATTTTATTTAATTGTCTACACCATATGATCACATAACCTGGTATATACAGTAGAACAATAGTTCTGATTTTCCTCCAAGTACCACCAGAGGAAGCTATCATAGTTTGAGAACCGTAGCTCTAGTCTTATATAGTATAATTTTGTGTGTGATGCCATCATCTTAAACAAACCCTCTTTCTGTTTTCCAGGCCCTATATCCGCTCCAAGGGCAGGAAGTTTGAGAGGGCTCGTGGTCGCAGATCCAGCTGTGGTTACAAGAACTAGTGTCGTTCTGTTTTTCATGCAATCTGATACAAATAAAAGATTGGCTGTACAAAATGAGTGTCTCTCCTTTTTTATTAGACAGTTATTAACGGAATGTGACATGTCATTGTTTACATATATGTATTTCCTCTCCACATTAATGAGCCTAGCAGAGGTTTTAACGAGAACGTGAATTGACACGTTTTGGTTACATTTGCTGTGAGTTGTCCTGGAAAAAATACCCGGAGTCGATCAGGAAGTGGTTCTCCGTCAATGATTGGACAATGTCCGTGGGTGTCGCAATGTTTTCCTTATCGCCATTGGATTTCCTCTCCGCCGCTCAAAGCTGCTGCTCCAGCGTCTCCAGACACTTCCTGCACCGAGTCATAGTTTTTACAGCAACCGACTATCTGTCGTCGTGAGGGTAGGCAAGATGAGGTAATTGTCGGCTTCTGCTTTCTTTGTCCTATTATAACCCCCTCAGCTCCCCCTGAATCTCATTTCGGCGTAAATGCCACCTTTACTGTTCAGTTTGCGCTCGTTGGGTTTGACAGTCGAGTCCAATCGTCTGTTAGCTAGTGTTGCCATGTAACGTTATCTGCGCAAACTTGGGGACCTCCGTAAACCGGACAAGAAATGCGATGTTAAAAAATGTCATACGGAAGCGTCTCGGTTAAACCCATGGTGCGGAAACGCTTTTTAAGGTATTTGTTTCAATTCACCAAGTTGGTTTGGACATGTTAAACACTACATGTTGACCAGCAAACTGCTAGCCTCTGCTAACTGTTACCCCTGTTGTCAGTCATCACTCTACTGAATTCCTATATAGGCTAGCATCTTCCAACACCTTTTTTGTGTTCACCAGCGTTATTTTTCTATTTAATTGTAATAACAAAGCTACGTCTGCTCATGAATATGTCTTCAAGTTTCACTTGACTGTAATTGTTGGTACGTACAGCCAAAGAAGTTAGCTGGGTCCGAGCTTGTCAATCTGCTAGCTAACGTTAGGTTAAAGTTCAAAGTTCCGAAGCTTTTACATTGTATCATCAGGATTATTAGATGACCTGTCAACTGGGTAGAAGTCCTCCTGGCCTCAAAACACAAGCTAATAGAAACTTGGTCAAAAAAATACCCCAGTCGGTCAACAACTGCTTCATTGTTTTGGAGACAAAATTAGCCTCCTGATATTATTATTTCTGCCTGTCCCCGCCCTGCATTTCAAGGACGTAAGGTGCAACAATGGGCATCAGTGGGCTCCTTTTTTGTGTGTTTTATCGGTACAGGACATCAGCCAAGAAACGCTTTTTTAAATGAACCACTTGCATTATGTCAATATTCAGCTCTTATGAGAAGTATAAGAAAGTTGTGACCGCATTATTATTAATATTTTTTATTTTGTGCATATTGTGTGATAGTCCTGTAATTGTTTTAACATGCTTTTCTCTCATCTCTCAGCTTTACTGACTTTACTTATCGATTAATCAGTGCAGCCCCAAACAAGTCCCTGTATTGTTTTAATATACACTGTATTTCTGTTTGAATTTATTATTTTTTTATCTGGCCCATAAACCTATTTCATTATTGGAAAACACAGTTGCATGCAAACACACATTGCTAAATTTCGAAAAATCAATTTCTGTTCTGCTCAGCATTTTTGCCAAATCTCAATCCCAGATTCAATCGCATTAGCAAATTCCCTTAATATGAATACAAAGGCACTATGGTCATTTTTAATGCAGCTTTTCATTTAGAATGTGATTCAGCAAATCAGTTAAAGCTTAGGTCAAGTTGCATGATGGAACTTGTCTCGTTTCACCCTGTGACTGGTATCGCTTCCTCTTCTCATGGCCACGGTCCTCTCTGCTTATTGTGTCACAGGAAAGAATTGTTCATTGTTCTAAGGACCAAATCTTAGTAAATTAGAGGGGTTTCTTTTAATTTATTCAATTTTATTGTTCTTTTGTTTGTAATGTGATTCCCTCACCCTTCTGCTTTTAAAATGCCCTGTATTTGGGTGAAACATTGTCACACTTAAGCTATTCACTTTTAATTTTGACTATTCTCCTCCCCTGTCCTCACATAGGAAGAGAGATCTTTGGGAGGGAACGTGAGGCTTGACTCATGACATAAACCAAGGACCCACCTGGAACCATCTACTTGTTTGTCTTTTGTTTTGTTTCAATTTTTTGTTGTCTTGTCTCCACCTGTCTTTCCTTGTATTCACCCACTCTTGTGCAGAACAGAAAAAAAATACAGGATCATTTGCTTGAATGAAACTTTAATGAACCACACTACTGTCCAGAGGACCGACCAAGTCACTCCTCTTGTCTGCCTCCTTATATCACTGAGATTAAAGATAGCAATAGTGGTGTCAAAGGTCTTGTAAAAGCCTTGGAAAAACTTACATATCTTTATGGCATTAATTACAAGTAAAGACAGCACTTGTAACATGCTTTATAGAATTTTTCAGTTTTGGCATTCATTTAATTTAATTGTTGTAGCCTCGTTGTCCAAACAAGGTGTGTGTTTTTTGTCCTATTAATTAATCACTTTTTCAGTGCAACTAAGAGTGTTGGATAATTATTTAAAGACTTGTTTTTAATGTTAAGTAGCTGCTCCGCTGCCTTAAATTATTTTCGCAATTAGTGGCTTTAAGATGTATTTTAAACTTACTTTGTTTACTTATGCAATATTTTTGAAATAACACTTGTTTAAATGACTGCTGTTGTAATGGACACTTCAACTTGAAGTCCTGTTTTCTTTGAATGTATTGAAGGAATGCCTATCAACTCTAACTGTGATGCAAAGACTTTAACAGTTCCCACCTTCACTGGATAAATACGCTACACATATAAACATTTGAACTGGAAGATGTTCTTCTTCTTTTCAAAGGAAAACTTTTTTTTGAAATGGACAGATGGGAACAGGAACTTTTTTGTGACTATATTTCTTGAGTTCAAGCACTGAAAAGAGAATAATTTTGAGGAGATTACAGGGATTGAGTTCTCAGAATTGCATTCAAGTAAAACTTGATTTTCTTTTGCTCTTTTCCTCTTTTCACCTCTAACAAGAGTAAATACACCCCATAAACTCGTTGGACATAATTTTTCCTCTTAAACCAACCACTTGAAAAGTGAGGATGCGCTCTCCGGAACCTTTTTCACCTCCTCCAGCAGAAGCCCTCCTTCATGGCCAGTTTGCGAGCTGGGGATCGGGCAGCAACACTAACAGCTGCCCCAACAGCCCTGGTGGTCCGGGTGTACTCTCCCCAGCTGCCTCCCCTACTGCGGCTCCAACTTCCAACTATGCCCTGACCCTCACCCACACCCACATACATATCCAGCGCTTGTCACCACGACCGGGAAAGGAAGCTCGTCTGCTGCTACCTTTATCAGAGCTAGTTGGCTGCAGCTGCCCTCGTGCCCCTGCACCCCCCCTTCTGGTGCTGTACTGGTACCCACCAGGGAAACGACGGAAAGGTGTGTCCCGGCGCAGGCAAGTGAGGGCCTACCTCGCAGAAAGCAGGCAGGAAGGTGAGAGGTGGTCGGCCGCTGTTCAGTGTCTTCTTAGAGGTGTGACCGTCACTGCTGACACAGGTGAGTGTGTGTGTTTTACTTGTGTTACATCTTCATCAATTATTTTTGGCAGGCTGTTACGTTACTTCAATTTGAATAATGTATCATGGTTTTTACTCGCCACAGGTTGTCAATGGCAATTTAAGCCAATTAACTACATAGTGTAGTTAATAGTGTACATATTAGTGTACACATAGTGTACCTCACTGTTGTAGTTGTACCATCACATATTGGATGGAAAAAAACAAGTAAATGTTAGATTTAGTTCTCAGGTCTGCTACTTGATCTGCTGATTGTATTTGATGAGTGTTAGTCCTATTTGGTCTTAGATTAATGACAAAAAAGGTGCTAAACAGTCCTTTTTAAGATAAACTGTTCCAAATAATTATATTGTACATGTATACTTTTGATATAGCAGTGAAATTTGGGAAAATCTCAAACCAACATTCAAAAAACATGATTTTGTTTTGGTTGAATAGAATAATAAGCTATATTTTTAGTAGTACAGTGCATAATTTCATTATCTAAGAACAACAGTGATAATTTACCTTCAACCTTGTTTGTGGGGTTTACTTTATCTCATTTTAATGTTTGCCTCTGAGTCATGTCTTGAATTCCTGTTGTTCATGCCTCCGTGATTTATGCCTCCTTTATAAACACTTACTAAGTATGGTGGAATGCCACAGAGTGACCAAAGACCCTTCCATGTGTGCAATTCACAGATTTTCTCCACTGTTGGCACAACTTATCATCAAGAAGAGTTGAGCATTTCAGGGTTTATTTCACAAAAGAAAACAATGCTAGAATGAAGAAATATACACCATATGGATGTGATGTTTTTTAGTTTGGTTTGTTATTACTACATCTTGTCTTATACATCTCTAACCCTCTCATGTTTCATTCTTTCCTCTTATCTGTCCTGCACACACGGTCTGTATCATTTGTTGAGACAGAAAGGGTGGGGCCTTTGCAGTTAGTCACCCTGTCCCATGCACTGCGTCACTCAGCCTTTAAAGTCATGTAGATATAGAAGTCCCTGTCAGTTTACTTTCTATATATTAATATGCATGTGTATCCAGCATCCTCTTTTCCTGTCTTTCCTCCTCTTTAATCTTTTACCTTAAATTATGTTAAATCACTCTATTGTGTTATCCTCAGTGTTTACCTACCATATCACCGTCTCCTTCCCCCCACAGTGATAAAGTGGTCAGTCCTTTTAATTTTCCCAGTCCTCTGCTTGCATCCAGTTTTCTCCTGTCTCATCATTCATCCTGTTTGCTTCATTTTGCCAGACCTCTGTTTGACCCCCTAGTTTCTCTTTCACTAATTTTGTTCACCTTGTCTACATTCTTTCTCGTTAACCTGTTTCACTTGTGCTTCTGTGAGCCTCTGTGAATTGTAATGCTTCGAGAAGCATTATAACTGTGGATAGTTGGTGATTCAGTGATTTTCTGCAGGATTGCTTTAGTATAGTTTGTTGCATAATCCAGATTATCTGAGAGTGCAGTCATATCATCTACGTCCCTCTACCATTGACAACCATTTATGCCATATCACATCTTTTTTTCATTTTAAATCCTCAATGTAGATACTTTTTGTTTGAACTCCACCACTCATGGCCTGATACCGTGTCTTATCACCTGAATAAAGGTATATAAAACTAAATGATAAATGATTTACCTCTGCACACAGCCGTTCACATTTGTCCTTGACCATGTATCTGAATTTAAATTGTTGATAAATGCTCTCTTGAAAAATAGATTGTGCAGTGATGTTTATCTTTTTGAGGTGAAATCAGGTAAATGCAGTCGGAGGCTGTGAAATGACAACTTATCTTATGTGCCAGTTGGCTACCTTTGAAAATGCAGTGAACCTTAGTCCCTTTTTTGTTTTAACAAACTCTTGTTCTCCATACTTTTATGAAGAATTTTCACGAAGTCTGCTACCTCGTCCAAGGCGACTACTGTTATTGGTCAATCCCTTCAGTGGGAGAGGCCAGGCCATGCAGTGGTGTCAGACCCTCATCCTGCCAATGATCAGAGAGGCCAACATCAGCTACAACCTTATTCAGACAGGTAACTCCTCAAAGCCAAAGGCAGATACACAGTTAAATAAAACATTCTTCTTACTGTATGTAACAGGTTTTCCACTTCAATGTTCAGTTTCTTTTGTGCTACAATTTACAGATTGCACAATTTGTACACTCTTCTATTTTCAATTTTGACACATTTCACGGTTTTTATACTGCACATGTTTTTTTGTTTTAATTTATATTCATAATGTTCTATTGTAAATTATTTATTTTTTTGTATTTTTTTGATTTTATTTTTTCTCTAATAAGGTTCCAAGTTCCAGTCAGACAGAGAAATTCGTTTTTTTTTAACCTGTGTAAAACAGGAAGCAATACATGTCATATGTAACATCATGTTAACCCTTCTGAGAAAGATCTCAGGTAGTGGTCAAAACATGTCTGTCTGAATAAGCGTAACTTAAGCTCATCCCTTACATGTGCACGAATGAACAGAATGAAATTCCTGGTATTATGAAAGCTTTACCTGGCAATAAACCTGATTTTTTTAATCTGTCCCAGAACGTCAGAACCACGCACGGGAGCTAATCAGAGAGATATCACTTCCTGAGTGGGATGGCATTGTCATTGTTTCTGGAGATGGCCTACTGCATGAGGTATTTGTGCTTTTATACCACATTTTGTCCATAACTGGGTCCACCAATATGATTTTTGTAATTTTGGAATATTCTGTGTTGTTTTCCTGTAGGTCCTTAATGGACTGATGGAACGTCCGGACTGGGAACAAGCAATAAAAATACCTGTTGGCATTCTGCCCTGTGGCTCTGGGAATGCACTTGCTGGCTCCATCAACCACCATGCAGGGTAAGGATTAATGTGTATCTCATTTATGCTTCTTAAGGTGAGAAAACTGTGTGTTTTAGTGTGTAACAACTTCATATAGCCGTAAAGTTTAGTGGTGCTAATATGAAGTCTTTATGTCTCTCTCTGTACATTTATAATTCAACTCTGATATGATGTCTTAAATTGTGTTTGTTAATAATTGGTGCTGTAAAGTTTTGTAGGTTGTGTACGTTTTACACTGTTAGGTTCTGCACAAGTCTACTTTTGTGGATTCTTAACAACAGACCAGCATAAATTGTGTTTCCAACATCATGGGTGCATGGATTCATTTGGGTTAGCTTTCACAAAATCAGATTAACCTACTAACAATACATTCAAAGAAATGTTTTTGACATCACTTTGTTATGTAGTCCAAGATACTGTTGGTACAGTTCTTTATTTAAATGTTTTTCTTTTGGTTTTGTTTTTCTTGTTTTTTCTTCTTATTTGTATTTTCTATTTTTTTTTCTGTTTAAATAAATCTCCCTCAGGTATGACATGTGCCTTCGGGAGCCTCTGCTTTTGAACTGCTGCTTTTTGCTAAGTCGAGGTGGTATTCGACCCATGGACCTGGTGTCTGTGACAACAAGCCCAGATCTCTCCAACAACAGTCGCCCTGCAGCACCCAGGAGACTATTTTCATTCCTTTCTGTTGCCTGGGGTTTTGTGTCTGATGTGGACATAGAGAGTGAGAGGTGGGCATTATGATCGCTTCTACTCCACTGTTGATTTTTTTATTCTTAGCATAAATCACATTCTCTTGTTTATGATATTATAAGTACTGCTTAATTTTACAACAAAAGCGCTACAAATAACTGTGCTCATAATTTGTATTTATTGCAGATATCGTGGCCTGGGCTCAGCCCGCTTCACCCTCGGCACCCTGGTGCGCATAGCTTCTCTACGATCTTACAAGGGTCGCCTGTCCTACCTGCCGCCCTCTGTTGTCACGACATCACCAGATGATACACCACCTCCACCAAGGAGACCGCTCTCCCGTAGTATCACAGAAGGTCTTGAGGGCTTCTGCCGAACACCCATTCATCGCACTTGCTCTGACATGGGCATCAGTGAGCAGCGAAGCCTGCGCAAGGGCGAGGGAGAGAGGGAAAAAGAGGAGCGGCAGAGAGAGAGGGAGAGAAGAAGGGAGAGGGCTAGGGGAGGAGGAACCGGTGTGGTGAGGGCCAGCAGCTTGGCAGAGGACAGAGAGCGGGAGGGGGAGATGGACATGGAAGCAGAAGAGGAGCGGTCAGGGACGAGTTCAGAATCAAATGAAAGGGATGAATGCAATATGGGAAGGAAAGAAAGGTTGGCAGGGATCAAGGATGAAAGAGAAGAGGAGGGAAGAGTAGAACAAAACTGTAGTGAGATAGAGGAAGAGGATAGGGGGAAGGATGGGGAAGGCAGTGGTGGTTCTGTAGAGGGAGAGGGAGTGTTGCACGCAAGAGAGCTGGGAGTGAACTATGGGGTCGATATGGGACGCGAGGCAGATGAAGAGCCAGAGGGTTCTTTCACTCACCAAGACGGCCTTCAGGAAGCCAGACAGTCACTGAGAAAGAATTCAGCCCCTTCCAGCCAGATAGCCAGCACTCTTTTTAACAAGCCGCTTAGTCAAGAGGAAGAGGCCGAGTCTGGCACTTCATATGGAGTAGAGGACATGGATCTGAATGGAACCTACTACCAGAAAGAACCCTACCCACTAGATGTTGCTCGTGAACGATCTCTCACCATCTCCTCCCCCTTTCGTCACTCTCCTTTCTCTTACAAGCCCAAGAACCTGGACCAAAACCAGAATGCCTCAAGGCCAAGGCCCCTCTCCCTTCTTCAGCACTCCAACTCAAACTCTCTCCCTCCGAAACTCCCCTCCCTCTCTCTGTCACTTTCTCCCACACCGCCTTCTTCCCCATCTTGTGCCTCCCCGCATTCCTCATCCTACCTTGCACCTCGTCCTAACACGCCAAACTCGCCCTCGCCCTGCGTGCGCACACCGTCCTCATCTTTTAACTTTGACATTAATGAGCCTGCTGGACCCTTTAGGAACCGTCCTTTTGTTTCACTACCTTCAAATCTCCCAAGGGATGACTTGTTACCGCCCCTTGACCAACCCCTTCCCACCAGAGATTGGGTCACCATAGAGGGGGACTTTGTCCTGGTCCTGGCCCTTTACCAGACCCACCTTGGGGCTGACCTCCATGCTGCACCGCAAGCCAGGTTTGACGATGGGCTGATCCATCTGACCTTTGTGCGGGCAGGAATCTCCAGAGCCACTCTACTGAGATTGTTTTTTGCCATGGAAAGAGGAACCCACCACTCAGTCAGCTCGCCATATGTGAGCCATGTGACCTGCAGGGCCTTCAGGCTGCAGCCTCTATCTACGCGAGGAACCCTCACTGTGGATGGAGAACTGGTGCCCTACGGGCCACTTCAAGCACAGGTCAGGAATGGTGTTTCGTACTAAAGTGGAATGATGAGATGGAGTGTGACACTTATTTGTATGTGATTAACCCGAGGGATGAGCAGATAGACTACTCACCATCACTATCGGTCTGGTATTGGACAAAAGTGCTGGATCAAATACCAGAAAAGTAAAATACATTTTGATACACCAACCATAAATATAGTGTGAATGCTTCACTTCAAACCAGTGTTTCTCATACTTTGGATGAGGGGGTGAGCTTTTGAATATGGCAAATTACCATGAGCAAATTCACAGTATAAATTGTGACAAGAGCAAATCAATCACAATATTCATTTTATTCAAGTGTTATTGAAAACGTTACGCAGAAATCTTACGTAAAAAGGCTAAACAAATTTGATATATGATGTATAAATTAGTATATTTTGCCAGTATTATGTTAAAATATATATTTTTGACATTATGGTGGTTTCAGAAAAGCAGTTTATCTGTATTGTATAAGCTTTTACTGATTATGGGTTATTAATTATTACCTTGACTAATTAAATTAATTCTGTGGTGTTAATTCCAGTTTGTGACTTGTCTTTTGTAGTAACATTTTCTTCTGATCTTTCAATATTTTAAAGGTTCATCGTGGCCTGGCCCGTCTCATTGTTGGCGACTCTGGAGTAAAGATTACCAGATTCTAATCAAGAATCGGTTGAGATGACTGACAGATACAGCACTCTACTGAATTACGTAATCTCTGTTGTCATCCGTACTCTGAGAGGCGGAGGGGGCATGTCTGAGAGACTTAAAATAGTCTAGATTGCAGAAACTGTTGTTCTGTGGTTTAATGAAAGGGATAACCATCCAAGCCACGCATCATTGGAGCATGACTGCAGGGATTAATGTTTGAAAATGGATGAAAAATGCGTGTCATTGCACAGCTGTTGGATTACACTCAGCATAGGCTGAGAAGCATTAAAGCTGCACATACTGGGATAATAAGAGGAAAGAACAATCGAATGTTTGTGGGATTTTTTTGTGCAGATAGTGCATGTGTTGGATGTATACATAGTATGCATGCATTGAAGCACTACCTGATTTTTGCCTTACAATGAGATGGAGAAGAATCAGATTAAATTCTTAAAAATTCTTAAAAAACTGAGTTCTTAAAGATTTAAATCTTTGAAAAAATTTGAGATTTGCTTGTCCAGACCCTCATAAAAATTGTCTCTCAACCCGTAATCATTTTTGTCCTAATGTTTGACTATTAATAACTTCTGTCCCTGAAAGGAATGCCTTATTTGACACTTGACAGTACAGTTGTACCTTTGCCCTTTCTTACTTACCTAAATCCTAAATCCTCTTTATCTCTATTCACCTGTCAAGAGTCTCCGTCCTCTTCCTCAAGGCTATGCTTATATTCTTAGACATACTGGTAGACCCATCTACCTACCATTATGTTTGAGCATGCTACTCCACTGTTTTAAGCATCTGTGGAGAAAATGTGGATGACACTTAACTTCAATCACAAGTTAGTTGATATGAAGCCGCAAGAGTAAGCTTTTCAAGGTCATTACATAGGTAGGAGCAGTGGAACCGTTGAACGGTGAATGAAGTTTTTACATCAGCTGCGTCATTTTCTTTGCCAGTGAATGTACAATGTTGATGTCAGTGATATGTGATAAGACTTTGCAGAATAATGAACATAAAAATGTCTTAACAAAACAAGCTTCTTCGCCATTGTTTTAGACTTTATTTTCAAGAAATCTTTCAGAATTACAAACAATAGTCCTTTCCACTATGCTATATCTACAGTATATCACTGTTTCTGATTAGTCATCTTTTGGAAGAGTAACTAGAGGACATTATATGTCTGTTAGGTAGCATCTGGTGCAGTTTTTTGCACATTAATTGGAGTTGGAGCAGCACAGAAAATCACAATACTAGAATGCACAGTAAGATTTAGGTAACATAGAGTCAGATACAATCTTTTTTTGTTTCTGAATATAATAGATGCACTAGTAACCCAAGTCCAGATGCCATAATACGAAGTAGTAAGTTGCATTCCTAGTCAGAAATTGATTTGTACACTTGTAGCATGTGAGTTGTAGAACTGACTGATTACAAAATAATTTGGAATCTAAATGTAAACAGAGAAACCATAAAATCTGGCAGCTCTCTGTTGTTGGATCAGATTTATAATCAAGCGATAGATCAGGAAAAACAATTTGTATTTTGAGAAATTACCCAGCAGCAGAGACAAGCTCTTTGTATAAGTGAAAAATATGGGTCTTAAATTTAAGAAATGGCTTGAAAACATAATGACTTGCAAATTATAATGTCAAATAAAACTGCAGATCACCAAATCTTGCAAGGACTTGTGTTTTCAGTTTAAAATCTGCTGGGCTGGACAAAGGAAAAGTCATTAGCATGTGCAGTGTATCAGTAAGATCATGTGTCGACTGCTTGGGTCTTCATCAACATACTGTATGTCTTGGTCATGCCTGGACAAATCAATGCCTTTGTATAATAAGCCTGTAAATTCTGGCTGTTGATCACAAACTGTTAAAGCTGACTGCAGAAAAAGTGGAGTAAAACTCTTCGATCACAGATGTTGTCATTTTGTCTTCTTTCTTTGTCCCTCTAACACAGTGCAGCTAGTCTACCAGACTACCACACAAACTGTACTTGTACAGAATGTCCTACCAAATTTTAAGTCTTGGCTTATAAAACTATACTTTTGATAAGAAATGTACACTTGAGTTTTGCCAAAATGTTAACACTTCTAAAAAGACAGATTATCTCCCATAACACTGTTGGCTGTAGTAATATCACAGATCATGTTGTTCTATACCAATTTGATATGATAATCTTGGGGCATGATTAGTAAATGTCAGTAGTGGATAGACTGCAAATAAATTGTAATTATGATAGAAATATTGATATAACATTAAATGAACAGGAATAAGATTTGCTTTGAGTAAGAACAAATCTACTCTAATTTAATTTTCTGCCTTCAGAATACAGACAGATTGTGTGTGATTTCAAGTTAGACAAGTTACATTTTACATCTCCCTAATGGCATTGTTCAAACAACCCTAACCGGTACCTTTCCTACCTCACACTTGTAATACAGTGACTTTTACATTTTTTGTCAAACTGAAAATATGGCATTCAAATGTAAAGCTTTTAACAAAAGTATTTTTTACAAAATATGTGTGAATGTAAATGTGGGTTTTAAACGAAATACAACGTACTGTTTGGTATAGCGTCCATTTTACTGGCCCTAGAAACAGAATGCTTCAAAATCTGACTTTATTTTGAAAAACAATTGACCGGAAGTATCCCAGTAGAAACCCAGACTCTGTTTCCGGTGTCGCCACCTTCTTTGTCTCCGGTACAACGTTTCGGTTTCAGGGCTCTGTCCGTTTTTTCCAAGTCAGTTTTTGAGGATATATTTACATATATATCCAATTTTTTTATATTGAATGACAGTCGACTCTGAAATATTTATGCCTAAAAGTAAAGCGCCAAAAATGGATGACCTGGACTACAGTAAGTGTGTTTACTGACTAGCTGTTTGCACGGGTTATCTGTCGCTAGCTTACTGTGGCTAGCCGTATTTGCTGCTGGTGTCTCTGTGAATGTGATACTAAGATCACACCGCAAAGCGCCTGCTCTAAAACCACACAATTAGAAACACGTTACATAAAACATTTTGGGTTGAAATTTGCCATGGAGATGTCTGGATGTGTGTTTGCTTTGTAAAAACTAAATATTGATTGTGTGCTCGAAGCTAACGTCGATAGACATTTAACAGCCGGACCTGCCTCACAAGTTTAACAAAACAGGATTTTCAAAATGAATATTGCTGCTTTTATGAAAACGAAACGTGTAATGACATTCTTGGCTACTGCAGTATGAGTCAAACCGTAGAGTAAAAACAAACTGTGGGCGTGGTTTTGGTGTTGTAGAACAGCTGTGTGATTAACAGTGTCACACAGGTTTGTATCCCTTTGTTGCCTTTTGAATAAGCCAATAATCTATATATCTATAGTGTATTATAGTATATTGCTACAACATATTGAGCCTACATGAATTTTGAACGATTACTTTTATTGTAAACTCTTTTGCAGGCTTGTTATTTGGCAGGCTGCAGTTTGCAGTGCTGTTGAATTTATAGCTTTGCTGTCAGTATCCCATGCCTTGGCCATGGTTCTCAAACATTTCCTCTGGTGGTACTTGGAGGAAAATAAATACTGTTCTACCGTATATACCAGGGTATGTGATCAGAGTGGAGTGGAAGTGGAAAAAATAAATTGAATAATAATAAATACAGTCCCCTTCAGTCACTTCATCTTAATCTAATTTCACTATACCAGTGTCTGAAGTATATGTGAGGAAGAGGAGGATGAGAGAGCAAATGATCTTATTGGGAATAAATTTGCCTCCTATGAAAAGTCAGTAGTTGACTTTGCTCTGCCTTTTAGACCACTGTATTTTAATGTTGGCAATAACTGTGTTACTTTAAGAGCTTAATATTTTCTCAGGTGGTACTTGGTATAAAAATGTCAGAACCACTGCCCCTGGGGATTACTAGAAATATCTCTAATGCAATACAGATACACAGCACCAAGAACTAGTATCCCCAGAATACCTATGCAGTTGATTCAGCATAGATGGATTGATAGAATTTTGGCATTTTTAATTCACAAGGAATAACTCATTTGGCACCATGAGAAGCTCATACAGGCAGACAATACATTCACAATTAATGCACATTATAACAACACGGTAAATATGGTCAAGAATCGATTGAGACATAAATATCAGCTGTGAATTTAAAACTGTTCATTAAAGAATCTGACCACTGCTGGAATAAAATCCATCAGAATTGATTCAGTAGAATTCTAAGAATCACAAGTCACTTACTAAATTAGCTTCTTTCTAAGGCATGGTTTATTGCAGGACTTTGTGGGCATTCATTGCTGCCTTGTTCTATGTTGCACTTTTTTGTATTTATTTATATCTAATGTTATAGATTAAGTGACAATAATTTTTAATCTCAATGTGACTTCTTAGTGTACTGCTGAGTGTTTTATATACCTAATACACTGACAACTGAGTATATTATGGTCTTGGGAATTCAGAGGATATATCAGACATCTATGGCAAATACATACAACAGTATTGCCATGAAATTTGTTTTCAATTAAGTTACTTCTAAGTGAAAATATTCATGTAACGGTGGAGTTATTCGTGTTATTTTCACTGCTCCCACCTTTTATTTTTGTACGTTACCTCCTTAACTTAAACATTACAAACTTGTTCTTTCATTGCTGTTGTATTGGGTTGCATTATTTTACAATAGATACCTGCTAAACTGGCATGACTTGTGTGTGTGTGTTTTTATAGAAGTGGATTTGCTGATGTTGAGGAAATGATAGAATATGTTTGGTGCACCATGTTACCCTCACTTTGGTGACATCATGGTCTGCAAAAGTTAAACTGTAATCAAGTGAACAATGGAATGTTAACATAATGGCCTTGGACTCTAAATATCATAGTTGTTGCAGTACTGATAACTGTTTTAATAGCAACTGAAGTACCCACAATGACAACAGTTCACACTGAACACCTACAATGAAAATCTATCCACCTTATTATTTATATAAGCTGTGGACTGCAGAAAAACACTGTTTTCAGTATTTATTTTTACATTATTCCTTGTGACAGGAAGGATATGGATGGATATAATTAAGACAACATGTTAGAAACCACTAAATTGTTTTCACACTTACCTTATTATTGTACCTGTTTTTATCAATCTTGAAAAGCGCAACTGCTATTCTTCTACTCTCTCCCATTGTAAGTTGCTGATAGAAGAAAGTGGTCATACTGTAGTTACCAGTTACATGCATTGCAGTAATTCTTTTTTCTTCCCTTACAGTCCCAGTAGACCTGAGCCCAGAGGAGCGCTCTGAGCTGGAGGACATCCGCAGAAGGAAGGGCGTCCTGCTCCAAGAGATCCAGAGGCTCAGAGAAGAGTTAAGGGAAGCCATTTTGGAGGTGGAGGGACTGGAGACCAGCACAGAGGGCAGGTAAGAAGAAAATAAACTGTATCACTGCCGCTCTATCGAAAATCTAAATATTGCTGTTGTGTGCAAACACTACCAAACTGACCATGCAATACACTGTGTGTGCCCAGGATGGTTAGAAAAATCTAAATGTTGAATGAAAACTGATGCACCCAGTGGTTACCATCATGGCCAGGTAGAGGAATTGGAGAGACTCACACCACCATATTTTAAAGTTTGAGAAAATGGCAGCAAATAAGAGAGGACACATCACCTGACTGGGTGGGATTGATGATACAGGGGAGACACACAAGACAGCAAAGGATTTTATTTTGAAGTCAAGCAGTGGCTGTGTATTGTGTGGAACCTAAGAAACAATGTCCTTTATGTTGTATTTTGTCATATGTAATTGCTGTGTAATTTTAACCTGAGTAACCATTATTTATGTTTTTAAATTAAAGCAAAGGCATATTTTTTAAAATTTATTCTGCAGTAAAACTCTACAGAAAAGTAGGCATGTCGCTATGGGACGGAAGAAATTCAACATGGATCCAAAAAAGGTAAAACTTGGTGTTTGTATGGCTATGGTCCTTGTCATTGTGTATTACCTGTAACAGCGACTGACTTGTTCTGCTTGCTGCAGGGCATTGTGTTTCTGGTAGAGAACGATCTGCTCAGACACACTTCAGAGGACATTGCTCAGTTTTTGTACAAAGGAGAGGGACTCAACAAGACTGCTATAGGAGATTACCTTGGAGAAAGGTACTAAACCTGCTTATGTTTATCCTTATTTCTTATTTAATGGCAGTCTTTACAACTGTGCTCTCTGTTGCATTACTGCAGGGACGACTTCAACATCAAAGTTCTTCAGGCTTTTGTCGACCTCCATGAGTTCACTGATCTCAACCTCGTCCAGGCCCTTAGGTAAACAGACTTCACCTTGGCAAGTTTTTTTGTTTTGATCAGAGGACAAATCCAAATGAATAGTATCCTGGAATTCTCGGATAAACAAACTGTGGAAAATTCCACTCTCATTGCCACATCTAGTTAGGGAGGGAAAACAACTGTACAAAAGAGAAGTAGACACCCCTCCTCTTTAACTCTTCTTTGATTGCAGAATTTGTTCTCTCAAGCTTGACCTAATCCTCGACCTTTTCTCTGCAGGCAGTTCCTGTGGAGTTTCCGTTTGCCCGGTGAAGCCCAAAAGATTGACAGAATGATGGAAGCCTTTGCTCAGAGATACTGTCACTGCAACCCGGGTGTCTTCCAGAGCACTGGTAATTAAAAACAAACACTCACACCACATTTTGAAATCTTAGGCTGTGTGGCAACCTGGTCTTCTTGTCAGTAGGGCAGGAAGGAGTCACTCACTAAATGTTTACGGGTACAGTTCTTTGGGTTCCTGTTAGTGCACGTAAGTGAAAGTGAGGGAAATTCACCTCTCACAAACAATGACTCTTACCAGAAATTACCTGGATGTCAACCCATGGAGACTATTCTGTAAAACCATTTTGTGTTTCCACCAGTTATTTTTATTTTACTTTTCATTAATTTATTTTACTTTTCATTAATTTTCATTTGGTGCCTGCAGTGTGTTTTTCTTCATGTAGAAGATCATGTACTCTTAAATACAGAGATGCCAAGACACTGATTGTTTACACCCCATTGTTTACACTGCATTGACATTTTCCTGTCTCCCTTTGTTGGCATGTTGCAGCTTATCCTTGTTAGTTAGAGCCACAGGAACATTTTAACAATATGAATCTATTTGCAGGAATGTGTACTGAAACTTGTCTTCTTTTAATCTATTTTTTTATATCCACTGAGAGCCAAATACCTCATAGGAAACAGATGGAGATGGTTTATCATATTATAGAAATTATAGTAGTAGAAAAGCTGTGATCAAAACCTTTTGTAACTTAAGATGATTTTTGAGACATTACAAAATACAGACCAAAACTTCTAACTGCTGTGTTCATAAATTTGCAGACACGTGTTATGTGCTGTCATTTGCCATCATAATGCTCAACACAAGCCTGCATAATCCCAATGTGAGGGACAAACCTGGACTGGACCGCTTCATCTCAATGAACCGAGGTATCAACGAGGGAGGAGACCTTCCAGAGGACCTTCTCAGAGTATGATGAAAAATGTTTTTCTTTTTCATAAGGTCAAGTGACAATTAAAAAGTTCTTTGAGTTTTTATGTTATTGTCCTATCACCGTAGAATCTCTATGAAAGCATTAAAAATGAGCCTTTCAAGATCCCTGAGGATGACGGCAATGACCTGACACACACCTTCTTCAACCCTGACAGAGAGGGCTGGCTTCTAAAACTTGGTAAGATGGTGCCAGTGAGGCTCATCTGTTTTACCTACATGTCATCCATAGTAATTACACTGAACTGTTAAACTTGTGACTCATACTGTGTGTTAAAGGTTAAAGCTGCATTTTTTCAGGATCCAGTGAGAAAACATGATCTGTATTCCTCTGTGCTCTATTCTCTTCTGAGGCTTTGTGCTCTGATGAACCTGCCCCCCCCCCCTGTCTCTGAGGTTCTCTGGCTCTTTGCCTCCACCTAATTTGTTGGCTCACATTGTTGCAATTGAAGCATTACCATAGCACAATGAGACTCAGAGTTTTGTACCATGAGCAGTCTGAAAATCTGATCGTTATCTCTTGCGTGGCGGGGCCTGTGAACTGTTTGTCACTAATAAAGTCTCTCTTCCTCTCCTTTCCCCCTCTCTCTTTCTTTGTTTGACTTCTGTCTCCCCCTAAATTCTTTGGTCCCTTTTGTGTCTGCTTCTTCCCTGCGATTTCCACCCTCTCCTGCCGCTGCTTGTTTTCTCAGGAGGTATGTACAGTCAGAGTTGTTGTAGTTAAAGTTATTGTTGAAAAAAAAGTAATGTCGTTAGCTGTAAGAGAGTAGAGCATTTTCTAATAGCATCCCTTCCACTTGAGGAATTATTTCCCCTCTGCTTTTCACTCTTCATGATCATGATGTTGTTTTTTCAGGGGGACGAGTGAAAACCTGGAAACGGCGATGGTTCATTCTCACAGACAATTGTCTTTATTACTTTGAATACACCACAGTAAGTCCTGGCTTTTTTGTGTCACACATCATGTAGAGGCATGAGTTTCATTGAACAGGTGGCTGAATCATAACCACAATGTCCTGTCATAAGCATATTTGTATCGACAGTTCAGTTCTGAGAAATTATTATGGATTTTGGGGAAGGTGATTTCAAGGACGAAAGGCACCAACACATTTGTAAGGAAGTTGGGCTCGATAGGGATCGGGGATTGCAATTATTTCCCATGAATGAAGAATTCCCAGTAAGTGCAGGTCATAAGCTTGCGTTGATTAAGTCCCTGCCCTTTATACACCGCCCGGCACTCTTGCCGATTGGATGGTTTAGTGAGGCCCTCGGATCGGCCCCGCCGGGGTTGGTTTCGGTCCTGGTGGAGCGGCGAGAAGACGATCAAACTTGACTATCTAGAGGAGGACAAGTAAAAGTCTTAACAAGGTTTCCGTGGGTGAACCAGTTTCCTATGGGTAGGAAACTGGTTTGGTTGCTCACACTAAAAATAGAATAGACACAAGTACGACTTATGAGACACCATCAATCATGAGCCCTTTGCACAGCAGCTGTTTTGACAGGTCACGGTATAAAAATCCCAGGTGTAAAGAATGAAATTATTGATGGCTTACAGGGTTCATGCTGGTTCACTGTCGCTGCCCCTGACTGACATCCACCGAACAGAGTCATTATTAACGTGATCACAGATAAAACATGTCAAACTGGCTGCTGTGCAATGGACCCTTTCAAAGCTTTATTATATGTTAAAATTACATTAATTTATGATATGCTTTACAGCATTTTGTAATGTCTAATTGTCCTCTGAACTGTTTCACTTACAGGATAAGGAGCCGAGAGGTATAATTCCCTTGGAAAACTTGAGCATACGTGAGGTTGAGGATCCGAGAAAACCAGTATGTTTGCATTCTTGATTATATTAACAGATCATTGGCAGGGACATTTTTTTTAATCAAGGCTTCCTTCTCTTTCCATTCTTCTAAAGAACTGCTTTGAGCTTTACATCCCCAACAACCGTGGTCAGCTGATTAAGGCGTGTAAGACGGAGGCTGATGGGAGAGTAGTTGAGGGGAACCACATGGTGTATCGCATCTCCGCTCCTACACCTGAGGAGAAGGATGAATGGATCCATAGCATCAAGTAAGACTGTGTCCAAACACACCTCATTTTGTCCAAGAGTCTAATTTTAGTCTCCTTTTTAGAAACTTTTATTTGATCCAAACAATTCATAGCATAATAAAATGACTCCATCTCCACATTTGTGTCTTTATAACTTTAATGAATGTTCATGGTGCTGTTACACTTTTATTAAATAAATACATGAATGAATCAGAATAGCAAACAAAAACAGTACAATCAAGGAACAGAAACAAGAGGAAAATACATTCAGTAAAAATACAAAAAAAAAAGTGAAGACATAGTCTATGGTGTCCAGATATCCATAAAAGAGTTAATCTTCAGCAGTATTCTAGCTGTAATCATTTCCATTTTCAACATTTCTCTTACCCTCTAACACTGTTGTTTTATATTATGTTTTTTTTAGTTAGAAATGTCATCGTTTTTCTAGCCATTAAACTAGATTTTATTTTTTTTAGAATGTTCCTTTTGTTGTTTTTGATGAACGACTAGTTCACCAGTACTTTTGTGTCACCCGTCCAGATCTGCAGTCAGTGTGGATCCCTTCTACGAAATGCTTGCAGCCAGAAAGAAACGTATATCACTGAAGAAGAAGGAGGAACAACCGTAAATGATTCAATTCACTCTCGCTGTCTTCCTCTGTTTTTCCAATGCGGGACACACCTCTTTGTCCCTGCTCTTTTCCTGTCCTCAAACACATCCAGACTGAAGAGCTCACCCACTGTGGCTGCCAACACATCTGTCCTGTCCTCTCACTACATGTCTTATTCAGCATTTAAGTCAACTGTGAAACATGTTAAAAACCATGTTCACACTAATCTGGATGAATTGAAAACATTACTCCCTGTTTTCCTTCATATTTACACTTGGCCACCTTTTCTAAACCAAACATTGGGGACAAGAAGGATTTTCAAAAGACCTATGATTTTTATGACTTTTGATTTTATTTTGATGAAGAATCTTGTGGTGGTGTGTTTTCTTTTCACAGCTACTTTAAACAGAAGACATTTGTCTAATTTGTTGGCCAGTATCAGAAAACAGTCTTAAAAAATCAATTCATCTGCATCAGTGTGAATATGGTTTTAATTCAGGATAATAAGGTCTTGTGAATTCTTCTTTCGGACTTATGAATGCTGCGTATATGCGACACTGTCTTTCTTGATTGTGATTTACCCTAGACTAAATGTGAACTCATGATTCAAACACACAATATTCACTCATGTTTGGTCAGAGAAGCAGGGCAGATGATTTGACATGATATGAGATGTGTCCATTATTGAAAGGCTTTAAATACTAACTACTGCTACTACTAACGTCCACCCTTAGGTACTGTAACAGTTGTGTGAGGCAAACATCACTACTTTGATTTATAACTTATTTAATGATTGATAATGATTTAATGATTTCTATCTCCAAACTGCTGATTGTTCTTCACATGTGGTCAGATCTCAAAACAAAAAACCCTTTTGTGTTAAAGGACCAGAGTGTATGATTCACTGTTTATAATTATGTTTTAATTTGTGCATAATCAGCTGAGACAAATGAATGAGTCACAGAATCACTAATCGATGCCTGTAAATCCTTCACACTGGTCCTTTTTAATGGAGGCAAACGCCAAAAGTTTCTCTCCCCGCAGAGAGCTGCTTATTTTTCAGCTTATAGAGACGACACATATTCGTTTTCTGTGTTTTTTTAATATGTTCGAGCAAAAGTGAAGTAGCAAACCAGTCTGGAGGCGTCGGTGCCAATTCCTTTATAACACTAAACAGATCAACAATCATCACGTCCTCTAACATGTAACGTAACAACATGTCGTTCATCTTTCCCTGCTCTCTCAACACTACACAACATTCTCTCCCTCACTAACAATAACTGTCTAATATCTAACTGTTAGAGCCGCGTCTGTCCGCTATAGCAAGTTTCATGAAATCAAAAAAGGCAGCTCATTACAATGTATACTTTTTGTACATAGATGTTAGCATATTTGTTTACAATACACATAGAAACGATTTAATTTATTCTTTATCTTTTGTTAAGATCAGATTTTTTTTGTACGAGCTACTGTAGACCTGCATGTTGATAAACTGAGGCTGATCGTGCTAGTGCACTGATTTGAAGTTAGTGTTAGTGTTCCCTGTTGGCTTGGAGGAACTGCATTTAATGTGTAAGCTGAATTAAGCATAACGTTAATTATATAGTGCTGCAGTTACTTTGGAAAAGATGAAGCTATTTAGAAATTGTTTAGTGGTCTGATTTAAACTCCAGACCATGCTGTTGACCTGGTAAAGCACAAGAGTTTATCAGTCGAATGTCTGAATTTCATTGGCTGCCTGGTGTCCTGCACTTTTCCATGATAAAACAGTGATACAAATCAAATCAAAACAAGGAACACTAATACATCTTTAATTCATTACATACCAGTATCATTATTCAGATGTAATGAATGAGTAACAAGTTTAGATTTGTGTCCAGTGATAGATTTGCTCGACATCCAGTTCATAAACTTTTGTTTCTAGAAGTTACTTGAAGTTGGCATTTTTAGATGGTAGGAAAAAATAATTGTCTTCTGCACTTTATCAATTTTAGCATTTTGCAGAAAATGCTGTTACTTCAACTGACGATACATTATTTCTCTGTAGCGCCCTCCACTGGTGGCCACACAGACTGACTTACACACTGTATTATGCTGATAGATGAAGCATGAGTTGCAAATATACAACGCCATCTGCTGGTCAGTTCTTGCTACAGCAGCAACAGTCCTGGACCATATACAGTATTTGCTCATCTGATAAAAGAAAGAAAGTGATGCCTGATGATGAATGGGGTCTTTTCCTCTGTGTTACAGATATTTAGAACTTGTTTTAAAGACACAGATGGTGATTGGTCATCCAAGCACAGATCTAAGATTGCCTTTTTACGCCCAAACTTCATCTAACTGACAGAGGCCTAATTTGAAACCCTTGTGTTTGTGCGTCACATGGACTGACTGTAGGTCTCCACCTTCTGGGTGTTCTTGAAGTGCAAAGTTGCCAAAAATAAAAGTACAGCACAGGTGTTTCCATAAAAACAAAACATGAACACTGACATTATTCCAACCAAAACTGGTCCTCTGTTTTTGATTTATTTGACCCCAGAGTCACTTTTTTCTTTTTTTTAAAGAAAACAACCTTTATTTTGTATTTATTTATTTTTGTTAACTGTGAGGTGAAGATGACTAGATCATCTGTAAATGTAGCAAAAGGAAAACCGTGACACATTGCTGCCAGTAAACTACTGTGGAACAATAAAACAGTGAACAGAAATGACGAACTCGTGGTTGTGTTTTTGTCTTTTTTGTCTGATTGAGCTGTGTGGTTAAAGGAAATATGGAAAGAACAAAGACATTTAAGAAAGAAAAACAGACAGCTTTGTCAATTATCAAAGCTGTCAATAAATGTAGTAGTCGTTTACCAATCAATTTATTATTGTAGCCTTAAGTAGTTCATTAAGTTATGTGAAGAACAGTGAAATGAAGAACATTTCAGAATCTACTGATTACGGTTAAAAGAATCAGTTGGACCAACACAAACCTCTGTACACAGAATGAAGAACAAAGATGTATATTTCACACTTATTATTATTGTTCAATTGTCTAAAACGTGAAAAAAAGCACATCTTTGCTGCTTATTTTTCAGCTTATAGAGACGACACATATTCGTTTTCTGTGTTTTTTTAATATGTTCGAGCAAAAGTGAAGTAGCAAACCAGTCTGGAGGCGTCGGTGCCAATTCCTTTATAACACTAAACAGATCAACAATCATCACGTCCTCTAACATGTAACGTAACAACATGTCGTTCATCTTTCCCTGCTCTCTCAACACTACACAACATTCTCTCCCTCACTAACAATAACTGTCTAATATCTAACTGTTAGAGCCGCGTCTGTCCGCTATAGCAAGTTTCATGAAATCAAAAAAGGCAGCTCATTACAATGTATACTTTTTGTACATAGATGTTAGCATATTTGTTTACAATACACATAGAAACGATTTAATTTATTCTTTATCTTTTGTTAAGATCAGATTTTTTTTGTACGAGCTACTGTAGACCTGCATGTTGATAAACTGAGGCTGATCGTGCTAGTGCACTGATTTGAAGTTAGTGTTAGTGTTCCCTGTTGGCTTGGAGGAACTGCATTTAATGTGTAAGCTGAATTAAGCATAACGTTAATTATATAGTGCTGCAGTTACTTTGGAAAAGATGAAGCTATTTAGAAATTGTTTAGTGGTCTGATTTAAACTCCAGACCATGCTGTTGACCTGGTAAAGCACAAGAGTTTATCAGTCGAATGTCTGAATTTCATTGGCTGCCTGGTGTCCTGCACTTTTCCATGATAAAACAGTGATACAAATCAAATCAAAACAAGGAACACTAATACATCTTTAATTCATTACATACCAGTATCATTATTCAGATGTAATGAATGAGTAACAAGTTTAGATTTGTGTCCAGTGATAGATTTGCTCGACATCCAGTTCATAAACTTTTGTTTCTAGAAGTTACTTGAAGTTGGCATTTTTAGATGGTAGGAAAAAATAATTGTCTTCTGCACTTTATCAATTTTAGCATTTTGCAGAAAATGCTGTTACTTCAACTGACGATACATTATTTCTCTGTAGCGCCCTCCACTGGTGGCCACACAGACTGACTTACACACTGTATTATGCTGATAGATGAAGCATGAGTTGCAAATATACAACGCCATCTGCTGGTCAGTTCTTGCTACAGCAGCAACAGTCCTGGACCATATACAGTATTTGCTCATCTGATAAAAGAAAGAAAGTGATGCCTGATGATGAATGGGGTCTTTTCCTCTGTGTTACAGATATTTAGAACTTGTTTTAAAGACACAGATGGTGATTGGTCATCCAAGCACAGATCTAAGATTGCCTTTTTACGCCCAAACTTCATCTAACTGACAGAGGCCTAATTTGAAACCCTTGTGTTTGTGCGTCACATGGACTGACTGTAGGTCTCCACCTTCTGGGTGTTCTTGAAGTGCAAAGTTGCCAAAAATAAAAGTACAGCACAGGTGTTTCCATAAAAACAAAACATGAACACTGACATTATTCCAACCAAAACTGGTCCTCTGTTTTTGATTTATTTGACCCCAGAGTCACTTTTTTCTTTTTTTTAAAGAAAACAACCTTTATTTTGTATTTATTTATTTTTGTTAACTGTGAGGTGAAGATGACTAGATCATCTGTAAATGTAGCAAAAGGAAAACCGTGACACATTGCTGCCAGTAAACTACTGTGGAACAATAAAACAGTGAACAGAAATGACGAACTCGTGGTTGTGTTTTTGTCTTTTTTGTCTGATTGAGCTGTGTGGTTAAAGGAAATATGGAAAGAACAAAGACATTTAAGAAAGAAAAACAGACAGCTTTGTCAATTATCAAAGCTGTCAATAAATGTAGTAGTCGTTTACCAATCAATTTATTATTGTAGCCTTAAGTAGTTCATTAAGTTATGTGAAGAACAGTGAAATGAAGAACATTTCAGAATCTACTGATTACGGTTAAAAGAATCAGTTGGACCAACACAAAC
The DNA here is from genome assembly GCF_019176455.1 of Solea senegalensis. Classification (NCBI taxonomy): domain Eukaryota; kingdom Metazoa; phylum Chordata; class Actinopteri; order Pleuronectiformes; family Soleidae; genus Solea; species Solea senegalensis. The sequence continues at coordinate 20,194,151 of NC_058029.1, forward strand.
CTCTGTACACAGAATGAAGAACAAAGATGTATATTTCACACTTATTATTATTGTTCAATTGTCTAAAACGTGAAAAAAAGCACATCAAAGTTGTAACTTGGCTTACATTCAGTGTTTTATATACAGTTGAGTAGCAAATATACAGAAAAGGCCAAAGAAAATAAAAAGCCACATCACAAGAACCTTTTTTCACCACATACTGTATGTCATTCACAACATTAAAGTCACATTTATACAAAATAAAATGATAAATGTCAGGTTTGTTCAGTGAGCACACCTGCACTGTAGAACATACAAAAGTGTCTAAGAACACTAAATTCTGCCTCCCTGACTTTTTAAAAATTTCTTTTAAAAGAAATCATCAGTCAGTCTATCTATGATACATTGACGATCAAAGTAACTTCATGACAATGACTAATCCTACAGTTTCTTTGGTAAATTAGCTGTACCTTTCATGGAAACTCTTCAAGAAAGAACCCAGAATATAAAGAATGATTTCTCAGCACATTTTCTCTCCGTATCAAACTAAACAATTAACATTAACAGAGATCCCACTGTGTTTAGTCTTTATCAACAGTATGACAATATGCCACATACAAATATGTCTTAAACACCAGCAGTAACTAAGATCAAAGATCATTAAGTCTCAACACCAGATCTGTCTACACAGATTGAAGTCTGCTTTTGATTATTTTAATAATCAAAAAGTCACTGTTTAAGTTAAACGGAAGGCAATGATTCAAAGAGTGAAGGAGTAAGCACCTCTGAATGATCATCCTGTCAAAATGACTGATGTTCAAAGAGACTGTTATTTTTATTTTTGCACTGTCCTCATGTTCCAGGATAACTCCACGCCTTTCAGTGACATGGGTCAAACGGGAATCTGACGACGCCCCCGTGAAGCTCCACCTCCGTGTCAGACCATGCGATGACGTCTCCTCTGAGGTAGCTGCTGCAGGAGGCCAGGCTGTAGATGTCCTCGGCACTCAGGACATGTGACCACATGTGCAGGTCGGCCATCTCGCCCACAAATGCCTGAGTGGCATCAAAACGGCCCCCAAGAGTGTCCTGAGAAAAGAGACACAAATGAACAAACCTTTCTAGCCCTGTATGGTCGTTTTGGCACATAGAACAAGACAGAATCGATGTCCAGCTTGAATGGTTTCTGAAATGCAGATTAAGCCTGTCTGCTCCATACGACTCTCAAGATTCTGTGACCTTTCCACACTGCACACAGGAAGTGATTCATCTTATATCTAGACAGAGGAGTCTGGAATTTGAATAAAAACACAAAGAAGTGTCCTTAAAAAAACCTGGTAGATCAGCTGCTGTTTACACACAAACACTCCCTCAGTCCGGTCTGATAGTATTGCTTGACAGAGTCTGTTTTCGTTGTCGAAGAAAAATCCGAACTCACTCACAGACAAAAATGATATGTATTATATATATATATATATATATATATATATATATATATATTATTATTTTTTTTTTCTGCATCTTGAAAAAACAAAAACAGAAACGGCTTCCTGTCGTTACCTGTTCCTGTCCTAGGATGAAGATCCCTCCAGGCTTGATTGGGCGCCAGGGAGACAGGTTACTCCCTGATCCTCTCTGCACGCCGTCCTGGTAGGCCTCCCAATGTCCATCCCTTGTGGACCAGGTCACACACACATGGTGCCACTTCCCATCACTCACAGACAGGGGCAATGTCACCGCCTACATATGGGAGGATGAGGTGAGACATTTATAAAAGCGTTTCCTTGAATAATGTATATTTACTACAGGCATGCAGTTTGTTAATCATATTCATTTCCTCGCTCTAAAAGGTCATGTTTTTTGCTAGTGTCTGTGAGTTTGTGAGCAACATCATTTAAAAAAAGTTAGGAACATATATTTTGAAATTATTAGATTTTGGTAATCCAGAAGCAGATTACGGCTTTTTTTAAAACAATGCTTTTATTGTGAGATTTTCTTCAATAACTCTGCTTACACAATCATTATTGCTTTCAAAACAATCATGCATAATAAACCTCAGAGATCTGTGCTCTCTGAGGGCTTTCTCTCTTTTATTTTATCTATTTCTTTTATGAATTAACATTTTGTCCACAACTTATATTTCACAAAATCTGTCCGTTTTTAAGCCGTGCTTTCAAACAAGGAACACAGCAAAGTGAGCAACAATAAGTTGCAAATTATAAAGATATAAAGAAACATTTTAGAGGATATTTAAATATTGTTATTCAAATTGCTAAGTGAAAATATGTCACAGGAACTGAGCTCCTCCCACCTAAAACTAAGGTGAAACGTATAGAGAAACACTTAACTCCCTCATTTGAGGATTTCTCAGTGTTAATTTCGTGTTCCTTTTCTCTCACCTTGTCATCAATCAGCAGCTCTAAAGGATTGTCCCCCCACTCAATGAGCACCAGCTCATTGGACTGTCCAGGGGCGGAGTAAGAAAAGGGCGTCCCCATGCTGTGTCCCACGCCCGTCTTCATCCAGAGACACAGAGTCAGGGCGAAGATTTCCTGCAGCAGAGTCCTCTTCAACCGCCCGTACATGTAGTTAGTTCTCATGGGGAAACTGAGCTGGAAAGCATCAGGATTTTTCTTGCTGGGGCCTGTTTTCAAGGAAACACATCACACGCGATATGAATGAGAAATATTTTCTCAACAGAACAGTCTTAACTCAAAGTGTCCTCAGAATATTGAGGTTTCTACCATATCTAAAGATTGATGATGAACATTTGAAAGTCACTTCTGTTTTCAGTAACAGTTCACAAGATCAAGAAAACTGAGAAAACAAATGTAAACGTTTGACTTGAACTTACTGTAAGTTAAATGTCAAACTCATGAAAATATTCAGATTTATTTTACACCATATTTGGCAAGTCCTTTCTTCTTCTTCAGCTGCTTAATACAGTAAAGTACATTAAAGGTCCAGTGTGTAACATTTAGGAGTTTATGGGTTTATAGGCAGAAATTGAAAATGCTACCCATAAGTACTGTATCTTTCTACAAGTGTATATTTTCTTTAAAATAAAATATGTATATATTACTCCAAATATACTCCAGGTAATATCTTGTGCCTCTGTGTTTCTACAGCAGCCCAAATGGACAAAGTAGTCAAAGGAAGGAATGACATCCAAAGAGAGGGGTGAGTCCTTTTTTGATACAATTTGCAGCCTCAACAACTAGAGGTCACGTATTCTTACACACTGGACCTTGCGTTGTGGTTATGTGTTGAGTCGTTGTTGTGTACCTGTGAGGTGCAGCTGGTTGAGCACATTCTCTAGTTTGGAGTGGAAACCAGGTCGGGGCCCTGGTGCTCTGTAACCCGTGTGTGGAAACTGACTGTGATTGTCTGCTTCATTACTGTGATGGTCGTCATCATCATCATCGGCATCGTGGTCGTCATGACTACCATCTGCATCATGATGGTCGTCATTGTGGCCGTCATCATGGTGATCGCTGTGGTTCCTGCCGTCGTCGTGGCCACCGTGATGTCTGTCGTTGTGGTCATCATCGTGGTGGTCACTCAAGTGTCCGTCTGCGTGGTGATCGTCGCCGCCGTGATGGTCTTCATTGTCGCTGTGACTGCTTTGGTCGTCGTGATGGTGATGGTGCAGCTGCTCCTCCAGGGCGCTGATCTTCCTCTGCAGCAGCTCCTTCAGCGAGCTGGAGTAGGTGGTGGATGTGTTCCTCTTCTGCTGAGAGAGATTAGAGAGAAGAAGTGGGGTGAGGCCTTTATCACTGTATCACTTAAGTCACTTAAGTGCTGTGACTCCCACTTACAACACACAGAACGACGGCATCAGAGCTGCTTTGTCGGAGAATCATGAATCCAAATGTGTCTCTGTAGAGAATGTATTTTGCACCTGTCTGCCTGCTGTTTACAGCCTCTAACTATGTTGTACAATATACTTTTGAGTCCCTCTCACACTCTGTATCTCTGTATCTGCCTCTGCTTGTTTTCCTCTCACGTAATCCAGGCTTTATCCTGCTGCATGCCCTGATTACCAGTCTGTCAACGGAGATCATGATAATTACTGCTGATCTTAGACCCGTGCCACCCCTCCAACACACACACACACTGCAGCTTCTGGCATCTGTCTGTGAGCATGAATCCCTACATCAGGTAACAAAAGAGGGGCAAAAAGAGATGTAGATCACCCAAAGTTCTTCCAGAACCTCTCATAGAAGAGTCTCTTACACGAGTGACGTCCTTTTCTAACTCTTGCTAATGTAGTGATTGCCTTTGGTTGATTAATTAATTAATTGTAGCTTTGTCTAAAACACTTAGCAGGCATACTACTTAGGGATTTGTTTATCTGACTAATAACCCACTGACGTCAGCACTAATGTGCTCTCCTAGTTTGATTTCCTTTCTTTGACTCGCTCTCTTTGAAATGCACATGGCCTTGCTTAAGTTCCTGTACCTGTGTTGATGTTATGTTGCAGGTAAAAAGTTGAAAAAAAGTTTCCTCACCTGTAGGTTGTCCAGCCTGTCCTTGAGCGCCTGCAGCATCCTCTCCATCTGCTCCGGTGATGATGTGATGTCCCCCGGTGTCACATGTTTATCCTTCCCCTGGTTGTTGTTGCTGTTGTGGCCTCTGTCCAATCGTTGCCCCCCTACAGAGGGGTTGTGCGGTGAGTCTGGTATGAAGTTGCTGTTGCCATGGTGACCTTGCTGGTTGCTATGGTGCCCGTGGTCAGTGTGCGGGTGATGACTGGCCACCCCTGCATGATGAGAGAATGAGGCAGTGCCGTGGTGGTCGTCGTGAGGCGTCACACCGTGGCTGAAGCCCTCACACAGAGACAGCTTGGCTGTCAACTCTCTAATGGTCTCCCTCTGGTCCAGGATGGTCTCTTTCTGCCGCACAAGGCTCTCCCTGAGGTGGAGGATGGTGGCTTTGGCCTCCTCGCTCGCCCCCCACCACCCAGCAGGAGTTGCACTTTGATGGCCTGGTCCACTGGGCCCTGGCGCTCCTGTTCCTGGACCTGCTGTGGGGAAGCAGGAAGGGTCTGTATCCACAGGAATGGGGGTGCAGACAAAGCGTGGGTGAGCTCCGTATTCATAGTCTGACCCTGAAGTGGCAGATGCTTGGCAGAGGAGAAGTGAAAGTAGAGAAGACACAATGGGAGCAAGGTGTAGAAACTGAGAGTTCCTCATCATCTCCATCCACAGTTCAGCCTGAAACACTGAGGAGCTCGGCTTCACTTCACAGTGTGGGATGCCAGTCAAAGTAAAGACTGTCCCGATTTCTTTGCTGTTGTGAAGGAGACATCATGGATCAAGACAACAAAGTATCCTCTCATCTGTGAAGAATAAATCAAATTCTTTGATCTGTTTTTCGATGAGAGAATTGTTTTTCCTCTCGATGTCACGTTGTGTGTTTCTCTCTGTCTCTGAAGAGTGAACTTAACCTGAAAGACAAAACATCAGCTCTCAGATAAAGGTCAGTCACAGCGTGTGGGCGCAATAATAAGAGCAAGTGTCCAATAATGTGCTTTAGATTTGTGGTGTTTTGTGGTATAAAATATTTCCATTACACTCAGGTCAGGTCTATGTCACGTCTCTTTTTGCTGCTGTAGTTAGTGTCAATGTACTTAAACACTACGGACGACGACACGTTTTGGACCAGACTATAAAGGTCTTGAGTTGTCAGCAGTGTTTTGCCCTCACTGTCTGACCTGTATCTTTACATGGCACAGGCATGTGCCAGAACAACCAGAGCCTGCTCAGACAAGGATTAGTCCCAATGAGAGACGTGACTTCCTTAATGGAGCAGCCAGCGAGATTTCTGCTCCTCTCTTACTGAGATGGCTTTGACTTCCCAGTAGCCCTAGTAGTTCTTGAGTGTACTTTGATGCTTGATTCAGGATTTCATAGCCCAGTGAGTGGCTGATAATACTGAAACAGTGCAAATATGAAGGTATCACGTGTCTATATCATAAAAGGGGAGCTGACCTCTCTGAAACTGCATCATGTCCTTCATTATACAGGGTCGGCATTTTGAAATGGCACAGCCACCTGCTGCCGGCACTGAGTAGCCTCTGCGTTGTGTATGTATGTTTGTGTTGATAGGTCATGCATGATTTACTATACTTTATAAATAATAAAACAGAGAGAGAAGAAATACACATACACTAAACCTACACTCGTGTTAAGAAAGGAATTCTCTGCCTTTATTGAAATACCAACACAGAATATACCACTGCAGAATCATTTTAAACATCTAATTACATGTAGAAACTAAATGCTTGTAACGCACCTTTGTCAAACTGTAATAGTAATAGTGTCTAAAGGTGGAACAACTTGTGCCCTTGCAGCCCTTTTTGTGATTTACGGGGTTTAGTGAGGAGAGACAGATGGTGGAGGACAAGAATCGTCTCACACCCAATCTCCACTGTTAATTAACCTAATTACAAAGACTTGTACCTGTGACCTTAGTCAGAGATAAGTGAGCTTCCTTATAATCCACGGACACTGGGGTCGTTCACCATCTCTGCACCATATGGTCAATGTGGGTATTTAAGTTGTGTGATTATTTCCACATTAAAAACTGACAACAGCATTTCGACCTGTCATTGAAACACATAGTGGATGAAATGAAGCACTTTCTATTTGTTTACAACCTCATTATCAACATTGTTGGGACATTTTGTCAAAACACAGAATGGAGAAGAAAAGCGTGATGTGTGTGACGTGTGATGCCAAAGCAAACGATTTTTAAACAGTCCTTTCTTCTTAGCACTGTTATTGTGCTATAATATCTATTATACATTTGTAGTTCATGAGTCTGTGCTCCCTCTCTGACCAACCAGAAAACATAACTCTAGATAAAATGAAGAATAAAACTTCACTACATTCTGCAATGAGGAAAGAATTGTTCATGAAATGTTACTATGCAATTCACTTTGGTTGTAAATTCATACCTGTTGAGCTGTTGAGTTGTTAAATACAAAGTTGTGTTAATGATCAATAAAGAATAATCTATATTTTGTAAAAAAACGTGCAAATCTGTAAATGTTTCCTTTAGAGCTGCAACTAACGATTGTTTTCATAATCGAGTAATCGTTTGTCCATAAAATGTCAAAAAACGAACAAATGTCCATCAGTGTTTGTCAAACCAGGAAATGATGATGATCTTGAAATGTCTTGTTTTGTCCTCAAACCAAAATGATTCAGTTTTTAAGGATTTCTTTGTTATATGGAGCAAAGAAACCTAGAAAATATTCACATTTAAGGAGCTGAAACACTCAGAAATCTTGTTTTGATCATGAAAAAATCTTCACACCGATTAATCGAAAAAAATAGTTAACGATTAATTTTATAATCGGTTAACCGAGTAATTGTTTCAGCTCTAGTTTCCTTGTCTTTGCCTGTAAACAGGTAACAGGTCCAGAGAAACACTGGCTCTTCACTGGTCTTCTGCTTAAAACGTGTGATGACAACACTTAACACAGTATAAACAATATTAAATACACTGTTTATCTCCTTACCTTAGAGTCGCTGTGAGTGCAGGTGAGTGCGTGAAGTTGTTGTGAGTGATTAGAGTGAGAGAGATTTATTCATCTCCTTATGTCCCTCCCTCATATAATCCTCTCCTCTCTCCTCCTCTCATCCCTTTCCTCCTTGTTGTTGTTATTTCCTGGGAAGACCACACCTCTTTTCCTGTCACACTGACTTTTTTGGCAACTCAACCATCTCTACGCTATGTTTCCATTGGGTTCATCTGTAAGTCAGTCCTGTTAGCATCTTCCTGTATACAGGAAGTCTTTCCTCTCTTTTTTAGACGGATCAATCAGAATCTGTTTGTGATGAGTTGGTGATCAACCCAATATGTTTTACCCCACTGATATTTTCATTTTCAAGAAATCTCCATCTCTTCTAATTGTCAAAACTGTAAAAAGAAATCATATCTATTTCAAAGCTCACTGGATTTGAATGAAAATGGAGTATTTGGATGCAGGATCAGACTAAGCTTCAGGATCTGATCCAGATTACGGATTTGGCGGCAAATTAATTTAACATGGTTCACTCCCATCTCTTCTCACTCCAAGTTCAGATGTTTAGAGTTTTTATTTCAAACCCATGTACAACAATTACCATGACAATACATTTACATTACATTTGAAAAGGAGTAGGCAGAAGTATAAACTAATGTGTACCTGTACCCCATTCCTATTACACACAACTCAATTTATACACTACTTTATCCCATCTCTTAGTATTTTATACAATGTTCTCAGTACAACACAAGAACACGTCTGGCTTTAAACACGACCATTTCCATCACCGTCCCGGATTCAACTGCTGTTCATCATATTCTTTTAAACTGATTTGTTTTTACTCTGCTTGAATTCAATGTTAGACTGTTCCGTAATTTAACCCCCGAGATTGAAACACACATACTTTTTAAAGTTGTCCTGGCACACTGCCTTTTTTAATTTAGTTTCCCTCTTAAATTATATCCCCCTTGTCTTTATTTTATTTGAAACTCAATGATTTCTTGCTTTGAAGATGGTCATCGTTATCAGCAGGTAAAGTTCTATACAGATCCAGAGAGTCTTCTCAGTCCAGTGAATGAAAATGTAAACATTTTAGCTGCCATTACAGTATGTGAGATCTTTTTGTGGGCTTCCATAGTTTGTAACTCACAGGTGACAAAGTGTTAAAGCCTTAGCATGTGTCTGTGCTCTCTGAGTGATCTTGTTCTTCTTCTTATTGTCCTGGAACATTAGTTTTGTTATTATCACAGAAAATGATATTTCCCTGACAAACAAATGTTTAAAAATATACTGTATACATTTTATTCCTTCAAACAGAACACAAACACTGGCTTCAGCTCCTCCAGGACAGCGTCACACAGCTCACCTACATCTCAGCACGGGACTAATTGGCCTGATTAATTCTGTGTCTGACTGGCAGCCTGAGAGGACGTGACGGGACAGCAGATGGCTGCTGTGAGCTCAACACACAAACAACAATGCAGGCTGAACCATGATTAAGAGCAGACACTTATACTTACATTAACTTTAGATTACAGGTTCAGACACAGTGGCATATGTTGGACTACTGTGTCCTTGTCAGGCTTCTGGTTAAAACATACACACAACAATGAAAATCATTTTTGTTTTAACACAAAGTCACAGAATAAAACTGAGGAATTTCTCGTCATTTTACTTCGTATTTCTCACAGAGCCTTATGAAATATAAATCCCCAGTTCACTCTTTTTTTCTGATGAAGCGCAGCGAAACTGCTGTCAGTTTTGGGTGGATTAAACCTTTAAAACATGAAGCTGGGGGTGTTGAAACTTTATTAACACAAGCCAGATTTGTTAATGTGAACATGTTCTTCACACCTTTTTTAATAGTAACTTTTACATACAAATGCACTGCTTAATTAAAATTAGTCATCTAGCTATGCAATTTTTGTAACATTTTGGACGACATACTAAACGATGGCATTTTTGTCAAATTTTGAACGACATACTAAACTATGGCATTTTTGGCAGATTTTGAACGACATACTAAACTATGACATTTTGGTGACTTTTTGGACTTCATACTAAACTATGACATTTTT